>NW_017308094.1:66804-70003 GCF_000935625.1 Nanorana parkeri | reverse complement strand
ATTAGCAAACGTTCTCATTGGCTCCCTGCCCACCAGGAGGCAAAGGAGATCCACTTATTACTACAGTACTTTTCTATATAGCCATATAGGAAAAGTTATATAGTCATTTCTTATAGGGGTTCTTATGTACCAAGAATAGGACATCTTCTATAATGTCCTGCTGCTTCTGCATGAAGTAAAAGTAGGTTCCCTTTTCACTTAACCTCCCTGAACGTCTATATCTCAATTCAACTGGTAAAGGAACCACTGGTTTGGTCCAGGCTATGATGGAATCAGAGGTCTGTTTAAAGTGAAACATCAGCTGAAGCTTATTTTGCACAGCGTAAGTGACCAATTTCATTGTCAAGATCCTTTCCCATACCTCTCCCCTCCAGATAGCTTTAAAATTCTATCTGGTGATGGCCTACCACTTGAACAGCAAGTGAAGGAAATTTTTTCAATTGGGACAAGGCGGTAATGAAACCTTCCATACCCTATTTAGTTTTAAAAAAGTTTGTCAACATAACATTTCTGTGGAAGTGTCCTGAATCCTGAAAGTAAAGATAGCTCAACTGAGGTTTAATTTCGCATGACAGAATTTGGACCCTAAACCTGGTAGATTGATGTTTAAGTAAAAAATCTTTAAGAACCTTTCTCATAAGATTAATTTCTCCTCAACCTAGTACTAATGAAATCTATAGTCAAATGGCTGAATGCAAAACTGAAAAGAACAAATGTGAACAGTAAAAGATTTTCCATTTCTGCGTAGCTAGTTTGGGATTTTAAATCTGCCAAACTGCATAGCCAGAAGGGTGACTTTATTTTCATTAGTGGAGCCACCTCCTTACCCACAGCCTGTTGCTTGGACAATGAAGGACCAGGATTCTGATTTGTCATCAACTCTGGTCTCTCCTGATGGCATGTTCCCTGATTGCATGTATGCATTCAGCAAAGCCTGATGAGCTCCTAGCTTTTCCCCTCCGGTTCGAAGTCTGAGGCCTGCTGTGCACATGGTGACAGAAGGCAATTGTCAAAACCAATTTAGTTCCATGTACTTATCTACAGAAGGTGCAGAGCAGACCCAGGAGCACCTTTATAAATGCAGCAGAAATCATTATGCACCCTCTGGAACACAAGCTTTTCCCACATTGTGGCCTGCATTTTACAAGTTCAAAAAAAATGCAGGCCATAGCATGTGAACCCTGCGCTATCCTACAGAGTTCTCCCTGCTTTGTGCTGCATAACATACTCCATGGTTGGAGGAGAGGCTGGTCACATGACAGGCTTCCCTTTCTGCATTTTTCCCCTCAATTTCATTAGAACAAAATGTGCTTAGTGCTCTGCTGGCTTAAGTTTGTAAAGTACACTGCTTTGTTTTTTTCTCCCTTTTGGAAAGTGGTGTGGCTGTTGCAAGGTTCCAAAGGACACCCTAGGTGTGTTCTACAGAATCTATTAGTTGTGAAAAATTGTAAAGAAGTTCAGTTCCTAGGAATGAACACAGGATGTAAAGCTACTATCACAATAAGATTTAGTTCACTACATGGTTAAGCTACATTTCTATTGGCAAACTGCCACCTGAGACTAAAAGTTCACTCCTTTATAGTCCTATTACACTCTTGGGTCCAAGCTGCATTTTCTATCAGAACTTTGATTCTGCAAAGTACAACTTTAGCATTGTCCCGCTGAAATATGCAAGGCCTTCTCTGAAAAGTCATCTGGATGGAAGCATATGCTGCTTTAAAAACCTGGATATAAATTTTTAGATGTGCAAGCTGCCCATTCCATACGAACTAATGCACCCCCATACCATCACATATGCAGGCTTTTGAACTCCATGTTAAAAAACTGAAAGGTCGCTCTTTAGTCCGGAGGATGCAGCGCCCATGGTCGCCCTAAAGAATTTTAGATTTCTCTGACCAAAGAATAGTATGCTACTTTGCAACTGACCATTTTAATGAGCTTTGGCCCAGAGAAGATGGTGGTGTTTCTGGATCATGTTCAGATGTGGCTTCTTTGCATGATAGAGCTTTAATTTGCATTTTTGGATGGCACGGCGAACTGTGTTTTAGACTGTGATTTTTGGAAATATTCCTGAGCCCATGTAGTGATGTCCATCACAGAATCATGCCTGTTTTAATGCGGTGCCATCTGATGGCACGAAGATCACAGGCATCCAATATTGCATTTTTGCCTTGTCCCTTGTGCACAGACTCTTTTTATATGTACTGTAGATGTTAATCTATTTAACGTCTTTGCAATTTTGCGTTTAACATTTTTCTGAAGTTAATTTTGAGATTCCGCTTTTTACAGATTGGTGAACCTCTGCCTATCTTCTGAGACACTCTGACTCCCTAACATGCCCTTTTATACCCAATCATGTTATCGTCCTTTTGTCAATTAACCTAATTAGTTGCAAAATGTTCTTCCAGCTGTTCTTGGTACCACTTTGCCAGCTTTTTGTTGCCCTGTCCCAACTTTTTGGAGATGTGTTACTGCCATCAATTTCAAAATTACCTTCGTTTTAACATTTGATGTTTTCTATTTTTATTTGTGATCAAAATATGGTCTTGAGATTTGCAAATCATTGCATTCTGTTTATGGAATTTTACACAGCATCCCTACTTTTTTGGAATTGGGGTTGTCAAATTGGTTTTTGCCTGTGCTGAAACGTCATAAACTGCATATGGGACTGGACCAAGATAAGGTTTTCAGTTGGAAAGTTGTGCCCTTAAAGGTGCTTTTTTTTCTGGCAAATTTATTTTAGTTGTGTTGCATTAATTCTGTTTTCGACCATAGCATTCGTACCCATTTTTTGTTCATTTTTTTTGGCTTGCCTAAATGTTTTCTGGTACGGTGCATGAGCTGTCAAAAATATTCTGATCCTTTTCCAGACAGTGGGGGAAACGCAATTGCCATTTCCCTGCCCTCCTGTGAAGTGATGCAGGGTAACACATACTTGCATGCATGTTACAAAAAATAGCATAGAAAAAAAAGCTTTCAACAACAGAGCACAAACCACGTTCTTCATTCACCACTTTACTAAATCAGTACATGATTATTAGCCTTGAACTGCAGACTTACCTGCCATCAAGGCTAGAGTGATACCAGTTGACTGCTTACATGGGAGGCTATGCATTCTTTTTTCAATATTCTATACAGCAAAAATGTGACATGGAACTTATATGTATGTGTGTGTATGTATGTATGTATGTATGTATGT
>NW_017308094.1:61677-66791 GCF_000935625.1 Nanorana parkeri | reverse complement strand
TCTAATGGTTTTAGTTTGTAATTTGTTTATCATTTCTGTCATTTGTGGCATTTTTGTATTAAGGGAGTTTGTTGTATTGATGAGTTTGACAAGATGGATTTGAAAGATCAAGTGGCCATTCATGAGGCAATGGAGCAGCAAACAATATCAATCACCAAAGCTGGTGTAAAGGTAAGTGATCTATCCCCAATTACTTTTTTTTCTTTAAGTTAACTTTACTTGCATCATTTTAGTTTGGCATAGTTAGCATGCTTCTTTAAGTGTATCTTATCCCTAGAGCAAAAAATAAGAAAAAATAAATAAAAGCTTAAAAATGAAAGCTTAGATGTAGTTGCAGTGATTTGCTGTGATGGATTTATTTCACTTTCCTTTTATTTATGGAGGATCAGTGTTGTCTAGGACAGTATTTAGGGCTATACAGGGTAGCACTGGATTTCTGGAAGCCTAAAAGAGAAGTTCAATGTTGTGATTTACTTATAGTGCACTATTCTGGGAAAGCCAGTGTTCTCCTCTGCATGATTTTAGATATGTTAACTATAGTTGTTCCTTTTCTAAATTCACTGTGGTTTATTTGCTGCTAACAACCAAATTGCAATGACCATCTGATTAGCAAAGTGAAGAATAAAATAATCACAACTGAATGTCCTGTTGGAATAAATTCCATATGGTTTGTTTTAAAGGACCTTTGTCATTTCATTAGAAATACTAAAGCTGTTATATTGCTGCACCTTTTAAAATCTATTTAGAAAATCTATTAACAATGGAAATAGTTAAATGTCTTTCATTTATATTCCAAGGCCACTTTGAATGCCCGCACATCCATTTTGGCAGCTGCAAATCCTGTTGGTGGAAGATATGAGCGATCAAAATCTTTAAAGCATAACGTCAATCTTTCAGCTCCTATAATGTCTAGATTTGATCTTTTTTTCATTCTAGTGGATGAATGCAATGAGGTAGGTTTTTACCTTTACATCTTCACACTTAAAGCCTGTTCATAATTGTTCCAGTTTATATACTTGATTGGCAATATAGCCAGTTATTTGTATTTGCTTTTCATTGGACAACGAGTCCAAAGAACTTCTATTTTTTATATTTGTTTGTAGTCCAGCTTTAACTTAACCTTAGACCAATGGCTAAATACACAGTTAAAATGTATATGGGTGCTCAAGTTTTACACGGCCCTTCCAGGCAACAGAGTCAGACTGGTAAACTGACATTTTTTTATACAGTTAAAAAGGAACTCTGGGAACAAATATTCCTAATCCTTGCAGTGCAGGGGTAAGTGCTAGTTTTTGTCTAGGGATGAAAATAAAGGTATACTTACCTGAAACTCTCAGCCGGCTGGCTTTTAGACAGGCCCTGAGAGACATAACGTTCTATACTGTATGTATGCCTTAGAGTATTGGTGTGTCTTCCATATTGCCTTTGAAGTCACCTTAAAAGAACCATTTTCATGCTGTATGGTATTTTGAAAAAAATATATATTTTGCTTTAAATGTCCCCCAAGGCAATGCCCAGTTCCCCATGCTTTATTATTTTTTATTTGTTTTGCCTAGTAGCTTTGAAAATGACCAGAATTTAATATCAAGATTTGTCCCGCATAGACTTCACTGAATGGGATTTGCTTTGATTTTGTTCATTTCTAAAAAGATTCAATGAACCGCCTGTGAATCCAACCCAGACAAATTCGCCCATCCTTAGTGCCTTTAAGAACACCTTGTACTGGGTGAAGCATCCCCCATGGGTGTAGCAGAAGCCAGTGTTTATGCTTCTGGACGGAGTATTGTATCCACCACAAAGTGGCTGGGAGAGGGTGTGGTCCCAGCACTGTACACACTGCTGACATAAAGCGCCATGTTTGTGGCTGCATGCTGCCTCTCAGGCACAACTGAACTAGGGATGCTGTTATCTCAAAGCTATGCTGCAAGCTGCTTCTCCTGCTGGGTGACTGCTAGCTGCTGTGACCAGGAATGTTTCGCCCTGAACTGTAGTTTAGTTATAGTAATAAGTATGCTTTATTGGAGGTCCTAACCCTGCACAGTCACAGCTCGGTGGATATTGTCAGTAGCATCGGGGGGCAGGCCTCCAAAGGGTTCACGCAGGAATGTCCTCTGCCTTAAATGCTCTATAGCAATGCAGACAGGGACCAATTTTGTATTATCTGCGAACAGTTGCTGGTAGCATCCCTCCCATCTTCTGGTTCTCTACTCCCAGCATTGGATATTCGAAGACTGTACTCAAGCATCCATTTTGGAAGGTTTTGTGTAATGTGCACTTTTTCTAAGCCACGGGCGAGTAAGAAACGCCTGACCTCCTCCTTTGTGCCCTTAGATGAGTCCAAAGGGGTCTTCCCAGGCAGTTGATGCAGTCCCTGCAATTGAGTTGGATGCAGGGTCTGCCAAGTTTACTTCCGGAGGAGACATTTGTGTTTTACTCGGATTAAGTCAGTTAGTGATATACTGAACATTGTAGATCCACCTGCCACTGTGTTAGATGCACCAGTATCTTTTGGGGTGCATACTTCAAAGTGTTCCATTCATGCTTTTCCCGACCACTGATTTTTTTACATTTATTTTTTGGTAGTTGAAGAGACTGACTTGGCCTTTCCTTTTTCAACATTGTTTTCTTGGTGCATTTACCCTTTTGAGGAGGTGTTTACTAAAAAAAGTGGAAGTCTCTGCTTGTTGTGGATCCTCCTGTTTATTGATTAAATATGGCCATGGGTATTTCAGTAGAGGATTCCCCTTACTTTAAAAATCCGATGCAAGGTGTTGATAGATTCATGTGTTTGGTCATGGGATCCTTACTGTGTCCAGTTTTGGCATTGTGGTTTGTTTCACAAACCTTAACAGAGTGAGCAAAACTTGCGGTCTAGTAGAAGAAAAAGCTTCACATGTTTATATGAATTAGGATGCCCAGCTGGTACAAGATTTACAGGATTTAAAGTATATTTGTGATTCAGCACTGGTTTTAGGATCCTGTTTTTACTCAAACCTTTTCACGGTGCCCAAGAAGAACAGAGTACGACTAGTCTTGGGAAAAAGAATTTAACATTTTTGTCGAGGGCTGCAGGTTCAGGATGGGGTCTCTGTTCAGTAGTGATGTCCTTGCATCATGTGGACTTTTGGAATTCATAGATATTAAGATGCATTACTCCATATATGTAAAAGTAGATTGGTTTGGTTTGTAGCAAGGTCAAAGGACCCTTGGGAAGAGCAACTGGTGACTCTGTGGGATTGTTACACTCCTATATATGCTTACCCACCAATAAGACTTTCTGTGGCTACTACATAGAATAGAAGGGAGTTATGGTGATCCCGATGACTCCAGACTGGACCCCACAGGTCATGGTACATGAATCTTGTTTGTCTGGTAGTTGACGCTTTCTGGCATCTACCTCCCTGCATTATGTCTGCTGGCTTTAACAGCTTGACTGTTGAAAGCCAACATCTAAGGGGACAGAATACCATACCATGCATAGGGCTTGCAAATCTGTTTCCTGCAGCATTTATTCTCCTACTTGGAAGATGTATTTTGCCAACCTCCTGGACAGCATGGGCCTTAAGCACAATTAAGAATCACATGTCGGCATACTTATTTCGGCATCCTCTGATGTCACTGTCACTTGTCTGCAACTTCGGGAATTGCTCACATTCAGTGCCATTGTCATTGCCTTGTGACCTTAACCTGGTATTTGAAAAGTTACAAAAAACACCTTTTGGTATTTTAGTAAGATTTTGCTGCTCTCACTCTCAGAATGTTGCATCCTTAGTGGCCTTTACTTGCATAGAGCAATATTTAGTCTCAGAGTTGGTGACATTGTCTTGCAAGACTCCATTTTTGGATGTCTTGCATCTGAGACTTTCCTGCCTATAAGGGCTTTGTGTCGTTGACTGTTACCATGTCACAGTTAGCGCCTGCCACGCTCTTAAATCCTGTTTAATCCGTGACAAGAGGGGGGCAAAGTTGGCCTCATACAGCGACTTCAGTTCCGCCGTGATATGGGTGCCTAAATATGGTAGCGAATGAGCCTCCCACTTGAAAGGAAATGCGGCCCGTATCGCGTCCCGTTCCACCTGAGGTAACGTGATGTTCAGCGCCGCCGATTTGGACCAATTGATCGCCAGGTTGGAGAGGGAACCGTAACATTTGAACTCCCTCATGAGTTCAGGGAGGGAGACCTGTCGTTGACTGTTTTACTATTTCACGCATGATTAGACCATTGTCCAATCATATGCTATCAAGCTCTGAGAACTACCGATCCTGGTTAAAGTAAATTCTAAGAGTGGGAAGTGCACTTTGGGCTTTCAATTATCAAGCATTGATTTCTCAAGTTTGTAAAGTGGCCTAGAAAAGATGGTACATGCATGAATCTATAACCAGCCTTTATAGCAGGGCGCAACTAAAACCTCTGATTTTAACGCATACTGTTGACAGGGCTATTTGTTTGGTTGCAGGCTGGCTGGCAGGTTGAGGCTGGGGAATTTCTGTGTTTTGTATTGTAAGGTGGCCCTCTGGTCATTGGTTCATTTGTTCAACAGTTTTACTGGGAGGATTTGGCAGCATCCACTGATGCAAATTTTGGCAAAATGCTTTGTAGGTAGCAGTCTGACTGGGTTGCATCTTTCTTTTAAGATGGCTAGTCTGCTTTTCCATTTATTTATTTTTTGCCGCCCTGTTGTGGCACTACTTTGATGTCCCAGTAGGGGACAAGCATAGCTGTCTTCCAATCAATAAAGGAGAAGATGCAATATTTTTTGTGTACACAATATAAATCATTTTCTCTGCTTTCAGTGGAGGACACAGCATCAACCCCTTTGGCTTTGCTGCTGCCTGTGTGTTTAAATAGATTTATTTGTAATTTTTTTGCACTGCTGGGTTAAGTAACTAAAGCTTGTTTCACATTGTATCACGTTTTGGCCACCCTTGGGGTACCTAGAGTCCTACTCCTGCAATGGCACTATACCCAGTAGTCTAAAGCAGAGCTGTCCTCCAATGAATGCAAAGAAAAGGATTTTATGGTGAATACAAAATCCAATTTTTTTTAATGTATTACACTAAGATTTTACGATCATATGCTAGTTTAAAAATGTTGCACACTTCATTCAAATTAA
>NW_017308094.1:56336-61658 GCF_000935625.1 Nanorana parkeri | reverse complement strand
AGGTGACAGACTATGCAATAGCGCGGAGGATAGTTGATTTACATGCACGCAATGAGGAGTCTATAGAGAGAGTTTATTCGATTGAGGATATTCAGAGGTATTTGCTGTTTGCCCGTCAATTTCAGCCTAAAGTAAGCATTTTACATTCAAACTTGGGTGTTTGTGAATGTTTATCTAGATCATTAAGTAGCTAGTAGTAATCATCATATTCAATTGGACTTGTTCTGTAATGTTGGACATTTAGCGGTTTATCCAAGACACTTTTTCAGTTCTTAACTTTGCAATGAAACCACATGCAAAAAATAAGAGAACTTTTGGATTTTCACATGTTTTTGCTGTTATATTACAACCCGAATTCAAAAAAAGTTGGGACGCTGTGTAAAATCTACACAACCGGAAATAAACTCATATTGTATTCACAATAAAAACATATCAAATGTTTAAACTGAGAAAATTTACTATTTTAAGGAGGAAAAAAAATAAGTTAACTTTGAAATTGATGGCAGCATGTCTCAAAGTTGGGACAGGGCCATGTTTTACCACCGTGTATAGCATCTCCTCTACTTTTTTTTTTTTTAATAACGTTTTTATTTATTTTCATAAATTTTCAACAACAGGTTACATAATGAAGAATCAAGACATTTCCATTAATTCTTAGACTATTACAGATATTCAAGGCACTATATAGTGACAATCATAACCATACAAAGATGCAACCAATAAAGTGAAAGGTAAATCCGTACATTTGCTAATAAAACGCAAGCTTATCATATCCAGAGATCCAGAGAAAATTTCCGTCTTTTCTTCTTAGTCATACTTAAGTTTCAAGTTGCTAACCTGGAACACACTGTATATACTATACTTCGTAGTTATATTAAATATTACACTAAAAACAGACCAAATGAAACAAAACAAAACTTTTGTCACGTCAGTCTCAATCCAGCTCTCGGTCAGTACTGTGGGAAGATCATGCATCTCAGGCTACTTAGCCTCAGATCCATAGTAGGTTGTTTGATCACGTTTGATTTCCTGCGAAATCACCCCAGACCTAAAGAATAACCTCCTCCAAATCAGTCCAAGGTTTCCATACTTTTTCATATCTTGATAAAGTATCATTTAGTCTAGCTGTAAGATTTTCCATAGTTTGCATCTCTTTAATCCGCTTGTATAAGTCCAACTGAGAGGGAGGAGATATTCGTTTCCAGTTTAATGCTATGAGACAGCGAGCTGCTGTTAGGATATGGGACAGTAATGTATTAGCATGTTTAGGTGCGGAAAAGGGAGGCCCAACAAATAATGGATGGGGGCCAAAGGGAGAGTAGTCTGTAGCACTTTTTCTAAGGTATTTTGTACCATTCTCCAATACGGGACTATTCGGGGACATGTCCAAAATATGTGGAATAAAGACCCCTCCTGGGCATCCCCCCTCCAACACAGTGGCGACCCTGTTTTAAAGATCGAGTACAAGACATCCGGGGTATGATACCAATGGAACAGTATCTTGTACTGGTTCTCCTTGTAAACCGAGCATATGGATGATTTAGCTGCTGTTTTCCAGATCAGCTCCCACTGTTCTCTGGTGATGGGATTCTCCTCTACTTTTAACACTCTGTAAACAGTTGGGAGAGGAATGTTGTCCCATTCTTCCCCGATCTAGGATTCCAACTTCTCAACAGTCCTGGGTCATCTTTGTAGTATTTTCCATTTTAAGATGCGCCATATATTTTCAATTGGTGAAATATCTGCACTACAGACAGGCCAGTTAAGCACCGGGACTCTTCTACTATGAAGCCATGCTGTTGTCATAGGTACAGTATGCAGTTTAGCATTGTCTTGCTGAAATGTGCAAGACCTTCCCTGAAAGACATCATCCGGATGGGAGCATATGCTGCTCTAAAACTTGGATATATCTTTCAGCATTGATGGTGCCTTTCCAGATGTGCAAGCTGCCTATTTTATACGCACTAATGCACTCCCATACTATCAGAGATGCGGGCTTTTAAACTGAGCACTAATAAAAAACTAGAAGTCCCTCCTCTTTAGTCTTGAGGACGTGGTTCCCATAGTTGCCAAAAAGAATGTTGAATTTCAATTCATCTGACCACAGAACAGTTTTCCACTTTGCAACAGACCATTTTAAATGGGCTTTGGCCCAGAGAAAACTTTGGCATTTCTGGATCATGTTCAGATATGGCTTCTTTGTGTGGTAGAGCTTTAACTTAACATTTTTGGATGGCACAGCAAACTCTGTTCAGGCTGGAATTTTTGGAAGTAGTCCTGAGCCCATGCAGTGATGTCCATCACATGATCATGCCTGTTTCTGAAGTAGTGCCGTCTTGAGGGCATCAAATATTGCATTATGGCTTTGTCCCTTGCGCACAGATTTCTCCAGATTATCTCAATCTTTTGATATTATGTACTATAGATGATATATTTAACGTCTTTGCAATTTTACGTTGGAACTTTTTTTGAAATTGTTCGACAATTATTAGATGCAGCTTTTGACAGATTATTCTGCCCATCTTTTCTTTTTTTAGACATTCTGACTCTCCAAGACGCTCTTTTATACCCAATTATGTTACTGACTTGTTGCCAATTAACCTAATTGGTTGCAAAATGTTCTTCCAGCTCTTGTTAGTACCACTTACTTTGCCACCTTTTATTGCCCTGTCCCAACTTGAGACATGTTGCTGCCATCAACTTTAAAAGTACCTTATTTTTTTCTTAAAATGGTACATTTTCTCAGTTAAAACATTGCATATGTTTTCTATTATATTGTGAATAAAATGGGATTTGCAAATCATTGTATTCTGTTTTATGTAGATTTGTATACCGTGTCCCAACTTTTATGGAATTGGGGTTGTACAAGATTGCCTCTACAACATGTTGATGTGAAAAACTTTATAGCATAAAAAAATTGCTTTTGTAATTTAGCTTTTAGCAGTTAGTGTTGGAGGGCCATCAACGTTTGTAGCACCCTGCTAAATTCATAGCTGCATCACCAACCCTTAGAGTCTGTGTTTACAGTGTCAACTTCATCACCCCAGCATCCCAAGTCATTGCTGGCTCAGGGATAGACTGGACACCGCCTTTAGGGTGATAGTAGACACGGTCTCCCTCACCGCCTGGCCTCACAGCAGCAGATGCTGCCCAGAGGAAGAGGACCACTCAAGGTATCAGCGGTGAACTAACCACTGCTTAAAACTTTTAAAACTGTACATGACATCATGACTTGCTCAGCCCATTTTGTTCACATTCGGCCCGGACCTGTCATTTTGCGGTGGATGTTCGGCGGTAGCAGATGGCTGGACTTTTTGGATTTTGCTGAGTCTGCAGGTGTCATTCAGCGTGATTGACAAGGATTTAAATCACTGGGCAATGTAAGGGGGGAGGCTCATCTAGAAAAGCACCTTCTCAATGTTGAGGGCATGTGGCCTGGTATGTAACTGGGAAAGGGAACCCTGCACTTTTTTTTTTAGTCTATTTTTATTTCTATTTGATGTGTGGGGAGTCGTTCCGCCTGGGAGACCTTTCTCCCTGTTACGGCTGTGTGTTCAGCTTTGCCGAGCTTAAGCATTTGTGTTCGGCTAAGCTGTGTTCTTCTGCTGCTTTACACACTATTGAGAATAGCACGTACAGCTGCCCTTTGGTTTGGCTAAACTAAAGGGTTGCTGCAGCCAAAGCGAGCCAAAGGATTAGCCGAACATTCGGCTCTTTAGTGAATAACCAGTGGCGGAACTACCGCCGGTGCAGCCGCACAGGGGCCTGAGGCTGTGGGGGGGCCCAGTGGGGTCCGGTTCTGGGCACCCCCACAGCCTCAGTGGGGTCCAGTCCTGCTATATGGGGCACTGCAGGGGCCCTGCACTGCCGACGGGCTTCTCGGTGAGGGGGGCGGGTCCTGTGACTCGCCTCCTCTCCCAGCCGCGTCCATAGTAACAGGCAGCGGGAGATGAGAAGTGAGTCACAGGATCCGCCCCCTGCACACAGTCTGTCTGAGACTGAGCTGCGGTGAGGATCTGGCTGGGTTTGGGGTTTGTTGGTGAGGGTTGTGTGCTGTAATGTAATTAGACAAGTGGATTATAATGGGGAATATTACACTGTAATGTTCCCTATTATAATCTATTTCTCTGATTAAATTATTACAAACAGAGCCTCTGTTTTATCAAAGTTTGAGACCACGTTACAATGTTTGACCGGTGACGTGGTCACACATTTTAACGTACTCTCGCCCAGTTTTTTGGTGGTGGAATAGGTGAAGAATTCCAACGCTTTGTCAGCTGTTCCAGGGCAGATCAGCATCTCAAATCGTATGTGCAGGAGAACTGATCTGCTCTGGAACAGCTGTTCTGTCCTGAAATGTCACTTCTATCCGACTTTGTGAGTACGGTGGAATGTGAGATCGCAGTCGGATAGAAGTGACATTTCAGGACCGATCCGCTGTTTCAAGGCAGATCGGTTCTCCTGCACATAGGATCTGCGATGCCGATCTGCCCTGGAACAGCTGGGAAAGCCCTGGAATGCTTCACCTATTGGAGGTCACACATTCCACCGCAAAAAAACTGGGCGGGATTATGTTAAAACGTGTGACCACATCACCGGTTGCACATTCTAACATAGTCACAAACTTTGAACACCGCAAGCAGGGGGGTATGGCCAGTACCCATGTGAGGGGTCTGGGCAGCCTGGAGGGCCTCTTACATGAGTATCAACTGTACCGGGGCGGCATGGCAGAGGTGACAGGGGAGGGGGTGGAGGAGGCCAGGCCCCAGCAGCAGCAGGTAAGAGTTGGGAGGATGTACAGGGAAAGGGACCCCGACGACCAGACCAGCCCATCTGGGACCCTGCATAGAGAGTCTCAGGTGGGCTATGCAGGATCTATGGTGTGCTCTGCAGGGTCTCAGTTAAGTCCAGCACGCTACTGCAACATTAGAGACCGCTGGGGGGTCGGGGGCCAGTGTGATCCGTTCTCGCCCCCCCCCATCTTGGGAGGGGGGCCCAAGATAAAATCTTGCACCAGGGCCCTTTGGTTATTAGGTCAGTCACTGTGAATAACCCTCCTATATATTTTTTAATATTTATTTTCTTGTTTCTTTTCTGAAGGCTTTGTGCAGATTGCAAACTACTCTGAGCAGTTTGAAAGTGACAGAGGGACAGACTGAGCTTCTCATTAACATACAATGCCAATTATTAAACCCTTTGTTAGGACAGTCTTCATATCTAGTTTACAATTAATAATAATCTGCCATCACAGTACAGACAGGATTAGAGAAAACATAATTTCACACAGCCCCCTCCTTAGCATTACATAGGGGGGGGGGGGGG
>NW_017308094.1:52354-56323 GCF_000935625.1 Nanorana parkeri | reverse complement strand
GTGAGCAGCATCATTTTTTTTTCCTTCCCATTGGGCAGCAAAAGTTGAACTATACTTAAATAGATATTTCTAGGTGTGTATTAAACAGTTATACACCTTTTAAAATAACAGACAGCTTAGGTACATTATGTAAACATTATATAACTACATTGCTATGTTGACTTTTTTTCTTGTAAAATGCATTTTTTTTTTAGATTACTAAAGAAGCAGAAGAATTTCTTGTTGAACAGTACCGTCGACTTAGACAGCGGGATGGAAGTGGAGTAGCCAAATCCGCATGGAGAATTACAGTCAGACAGCTTGAGAGCATGATACGATTATCCGAGAGCATGTCTCGTATGCACTGTTGCGATGAAGTGAGTGAAATTTAAAAACTAGTTATAAGAATTATTAGATTAAAATCTACATTTCGTGTGTACTTCCGATATGAGCAGGCTTATTTAAAAAACTGAAGGAGCAGGGCACAGTAACTCATATTAAAAAAATTACAATCGGAATTCACTTTACTGAAGCCACATTTATACTAAGGCTGTTTAATGTAAAAAACTCTGCACAATATTTTTAATCTAAAACCTAAGCATCTGTAGAAATATTGAGATGCAAATGTATTTCTCTGTCTCCACACTTGCCCATATGCTAATAAAACCTGACATTACTAAAATTTGTGTCGGTTAAAAAATATTTCCATTGAACGTTCTATACCTCTATTTTGGACTTTATAGGTGTCCACATATTTTGATAACAATTTATGTAATTGTTTGTTTTAACAAGTTTTACAAATTATTGTGTTCCGTACATACTCAAATTAACAGAAAACCATGTACCAGTATACAGCTCCAAAAATGATATATACTTCTAAGGTATCTTAATTCCACAATGACTTCCTTCACGGACTCAAATTTATAGTGCAATTATGTGACTCTAAGGTATATATCTGTACAGCGCTCAGATCACTTGTAATTAACAAGCATCGCCTGCTGAAAAAGACCAAATCAAGATCAGGGCTGTAGCAGCAGCTATAATCATGGTACACCCACTTCAAGACCAGGATGTACAGGTATGTTATACGGTGTTGAAATGGTTCATTTACTGGAAGGACTCTGCACCTGAGGGGCTATGTGAGATGCTTACTGACAGAAAAGATTACATAAAGTGACACAGGTTGCTGTTATACCTACTGTCTCCGCTATTATGTTGCACAATGTGGTGAAGATGTTTGTATTCTAAAAGTACAGCCAGTGTCAGTGTTTCCAGTGATGGATCAATGTTTACAGACAGTTAAACTGATTTATTTTGGACATTTGTTTTTTGCTGTATAGTTCTATGTGTTCTACGCTGCAGAGGCACTATTTAGTGTACAGTTTTTTATAAAAATGTTCTTTTTTTTTTAATGCAAAAGATAAAATATCAGGTACATATTCAGGGTAAAAATTTAAAGTCTCACATGCGGTATCTATATACTCTGGACGGAGCAGGGGTGTTGAACTTGTGGCAAAAAAATAAAATTTTCAAAATACCCACTATGCCTCTTATCAAATACCTTTTTGGATATCTGCTTTCTGAAATGGGGTAATTTTTGCAGGTGTTTCTACTGTCCTGGTACTTCAGAGCCTCAAAGTGTGATGGTTTGTCAAGTAATCAGACACAAACTCTGGCTAAACTCTGTTCAAACTAGCAGTTTGTCTTCTACATGTGTGTTAAGATGCCAGTAGGATGCAGTCTAAACTAAAGCACCTGCTGTGGAGCTGACTGCAACACAGTCTAATGTATATAGAAATTTAAAGTGGATTAAGCTTTTTAGCCCAAAGTTAAGACTACAATGTAGTGTGGATGCTTATAGAATTGCTTCAAGTAACTATTGTGTAAATGTGTGTGTGTGTGGTCTGTATATCACATTACTGTCTCTTCAGAAAATAGGGATGAGGTTAGGGTTTGGTATTACCATGGTTTCATGGCAAATCCTACGTGTTCAAGGTTTGCAGACCTGGCAAAATTATGCAGAAATACACAGGCTCTGCATGTTTTTTGAGCTTAGACCAGCTGGCTTAGGAGGCCAATGATCAGGGCTTTCTGTGCCAGCCCCTTCACTATAGGAGTTGCATTTTGGCATCCATTTGTCAGTGTCTTAGAATAGTATAAGGAGAGCTGACAACATGTGTGTGTAGGGAGAATTAGCTGCTATAGGGTGCTTTACTGTTATACGGTGTTAAATTGTGTACTGTAGTGGGATTTATATGTACTGTAGTGGGATTATGTGTGTGCGTATTGTATTAGGAATGCACCGAAATTTTGCATGACGAAACGTTTGGCCCAAAAATTGTATTATGGGCAGAATGCAGATAGTACCAAAACAGCCCGAAAATAAGGTGCATCCCTAACTTCTCTCCTGATCCCTGCTGCTCTCCCCTGTCTGTGTTGGGTGAGGCAGTGGGAATCGGAGGTGACAAAGGCCTGCACCCAGTGGGGTGGAGGAAGGAGAGTTGTCAGGAGGCCAAGTGGCAGGGGTGCGGGGAGGAGAGCGGTCACAGAAGGCCAAGCTCTTCTCCTGCACTGCCCTACTCGACCTCCTGTGACAGGACAGTCAGGATGGAGAGAGGAGTACAAACACTCAGCGATCAGTACCAATTGCTGAGTATTTTGTAAATAACATGGTATTTACAAACACTCATACTGTGTCCACAGTTATAAATGAACAGGAAGTGCTCTACATCACTTCTTTTCATTCATGATTGTGGACATAGAAACTTATACAATCTCGCCAATTTAGAAATGGACACTCACTATAGAGGCTTCCTCCTCATTCATAACAGGGGCTTCAGAAAAAGAGATTTAAGACTGTGACCACAATCTCTATTCTAAACAGGGAAGACCCTGACCGTAAAGTTAAAAAAAATAAGATAACATTTTAAAAAGGTTTGAAAGTCCTTTTCTGCTTCGGCCTGACACAGAAAACAGCCCGGAACTAAACCCCATTGAAAACATCTGAGCAAGGCTAAAGGAAGGTGTTGGAAAAAGACCAAAAACAAACAAGAATTCATAGATTCTATAATAAAGTGCTGATATAAGATTACACCTGAAGAACCTAAAAATGTAGTGCATTCTATGTAAGAAAAGTGCAAAACTGTTATTGCATGTTAAAGGCTATTCAACTAGATATTTACATTTTTCTACATAAAAGCATATATTCCTGTTTGAATAGCTACTGTATATTATAAACTTATATTCCTCATTTAATGCTGAATTCAATTTACAACACGATGAGCTTCAGAGTTTGCCTATTCGTGTACCTACTGCCCAGCCACTTTACAATATTCATGGCTATTGTTTCTCAGATAATACTCTATTGTTATTGCCAAATAAAACTCGCCTTGTCTTTCCCTCTTGTATTGTAGCCTAGCCAAGCTGCTATCTACTGCCCACCAAGGAACAATTTTTGTGGCTATTGTCTCTCGAATAATGCACTCTCACTTTCTGTTTCAAGATGAAATCTACCTGGTTTCTCCCTCTTGTACTGTGGCCAAACCAAGCTTCTGACAAACTGTCCAGCCACTGTCCAATTTTTTTGACTATTGTCTCTGAGATATTACTCTAGTTTTGATTGCAAGGTTAAACCTGTCTTGTCTATTTGTTGGCTATTCATGTGTTTGCAGGTTAATTGTCATGCTGCTGTATTTAGCTAAATTAAATGGTAAAAAAAAAAATCAATTTACACATCCAAAATATGTGATACCAGAATACTGTTGCTGACACTGCCTATGAAATTCCTACTGCTCTGTAACATCACATCAACCCCATCTCCCAAGTATGCAATTTGAAGGATTGGTGTTTTTTTTTCCATTTTTTTACCGTCAAATATACATGGTATTTTTAAAACTTTTTTGCTTTGTTAAATGTCCCATATGCCAATAACCAGCTTCACATGCTCTATTTAATGTCTATTAGCCTATAACATGGGCAGAATATAATGTA
>NW_017308094.1:18702-51159 GCF_000935625.1 Nanorana parkeri | reverse complement strand
CCCCCCCCATGAGGTTCAATGCCAAGTTCGGGTTTCATGGATTTACAAATTAATTCAGTGTAGATTCTCATGTCTAGTAGAAAAGAAAATGTTACAGTACAGATATAAAACTGTACATACCATAATGTTGCAAGTAGGACCCTTGTATACATTTCATGGTACTATGGGGAAATTCTACACTTTTCAATCCTTATCTTACTAATTTTAGTTTCAAATCTTATGCTTAATATTACTATAAAAATGGCGGCTATCTCACTAACGAACACTATGAGAATACAATACAATTGTAGGATTTACTGTGGAAAATTCGTTTTTCAGTTTTTTTTTTTAATTTTCAGGTTCAACCAAAACATGTAAAGGAAGCTTTCAGGCTGATAAACAAATCAATTATTCGTGTGGATACACCCGATGTCAGCTTTGATCAAGCTGAAGATGAAAAGACCATGGAAGGTAATACTTTCAAAAAAAGACAACTGAAAATCAAAAGCTTTTACAATTTTATAAAGGTTTTTATTGTAAAAGAATATTAAGTTTTAAATATTGTGTTATGGCCACAGTTAAAAAATATATTTTGTATAAGTGTGCATGTACGTGTGTATGTGTACAGTACTGGGCAAAAGTTTTAGGCAGGTGTGAGAATGCTTTCAGAAATAAGTGTTTAATAGTTTGTTTGTTTTTTTTTAATCAATTAACAAAATGGAAAACATGGAAAGTAAATGAATAGAAGAGAAATACAAATCAAATCCACTCCTTGCCTATAAAGCCACCCAATTACTTTCACAAGCTGCCCAGTGTGCCCCCCCCCTGCCCCCCCATGTAGTGGAGGCTTTACTGCCCCCTCCTGCGGGCCCAGGATTTGCATGGTGAGTGTTGATGAAAGGGGAGGGAGACAAGCGAACATCACTGATCTACCTGGTGAATAAACCCAGAAGTAACAAGGATTTAGTCACTTCCAATTTCTAAGCTGTCATCTCCTGGCCACATGGGTTGTAGAAGAAGCTGATCAAGCATAGTCTGCTGGGCTGCAAATGTCACATGTCACCAATAATTATACTATCACTTAGGGGGTCTGAACCTTCTGTAAGATGACAATAAAAGTGACGTTATAAAAAAGTTTTTGAAAAAATGAAATGTAAAAACATTCTGGCATACACATGTAGCGCTACACCCGTAGGAGCCGCTGGTAGTAACGGGTCTTTCTGTCCCCCTGCACCAATGCACCACCCAATTGGTGGATCCACAGCTCACCAACACACCTTTTGTAGAGTTTTTGTAAAGGATTTAATGGCTGAATAACACAAAATAGTCTCTTAATAATGTAACAATAAAACACTATACAATATGAGGTAATCAATGCACTCTGACATCCAGGGACTGTGGCTATCTATTGCCTATACGTAGTCCTGTGATGCCAGACTGTCTCAGAAGTAAATATCAAAGTAGAGAAATCCCACAACAATATCTCCCTTTGGAAGTATCATACCCCTCTAGACTACTGGCCAGTAGTAATGTCCTAGGCTAGCCAACGTTGGGGCCCATACTGTGTAGCAGATGTGTAAAAGTACATTGTCAGTTCGGCCCCAGAGGCCTCTCACCGCTCCCAGGGTTGTCCGAAAAGATGAAGTCTTTCAATAGCAGATGGAAGTCCCTCTTTCATCAGAACGCCATTCAGGAGGAAGGAGAAGTCATCTATGGCCTCTTGCAAAACATCACCGCTCATCTAGGGTCTCTGTCACTTTCACCGCTGGCTCCATTCACTTCCGCTCACACAGCTGGGCTGACTGCGTCACTCCAGTGGCTGAATCGGCCGCCCGACCAGGCCGCAATACTTCCGCCGATGACGCGTCACTAGGCCTCAGTGTAGGCACTCAATTACTGTCTTCAGCTGCTGGCATCCAGACAATAGTCTTTATACACTGCGGTACAGAGCCTGTGTGTCCCTGTCTTGTCAGAGGCAACCACACAGCTCTATTACAGGCAGTCTCAATTCACCTTGTCTCACATAGATCTGGACACTTCAGGTCCCGGTCCCAGACTGAGTGTGCTCAGTCCCTGCAACCCATAGTCCCCCCGGCTTCCTCTCGCACAGCACCCTGGGTGATGTAGTTCTCAATGTCCTTTCACCAATGTATCCATATCTGCTCTGTACTACAATCTCCACAAGTCTCCGCCTCCCACCAGTAGCAATTAACTGTTCATAGTCAGATCCACATCTCATAGATTCGGTGACGTCACCAGACTCCTCCCCCCTTCCCCAAGTGGCTCCGTCGGCTAACAAAGGGAAGGGGGAAGAGTCCGGTGACGTCGATGTCCGTGGCGGCTAACGAAGGGAAGGGGGAGGAGTCTGGTGACAATGTCCGTGACGTCACCGGACTCCTCCCCCTTCCATTCGTAAGCAGACGGAGCCTCTTGGGCCGCTGAGTTTGCCCAAGAAACTTACTGCATGAGCGCCAGCCAAGGCATTGGCCTATACACATACAGCACAGCAATGAAGTAATAAAATGAACTAAGATCACACTAATCCAGCACGTTATTATTCTGAGTTGCCCCACTCAAGCGGCGGCCATATTAAGTGGGGCACGTGAGATTAATAACGTGCTGGATTAGTGTGATGCTAGTTCATTTTATTACTTCATTGCTGTGCTGTATGTGTATAGGCCGATGTAGTTGGATCTGTATGTGCGTTATAATTAATCAAAATTAATTGATTTTAAAAAAAATTTGATTAATCGAACACGAAAATTTTAATCAGTACCAGCCCTACAATTTTGTGTTCATCTTGTTGGTATAAAAATAAAATGCACATACCGAATTAACTTCTAAATGCAATAATTGACTGCCAGATTGAGTTAAATACGTAAAATGCACCTTAAAATCACATATGCATGTTTGTAAGGGATTTCAAATATGTTTTAAAGAGTGCGAGGAAAGTTAGGACCTGTCCTTGTCTAGTTTAGTATTTCTCAAAGTTGATTTTCATCTTAACATTTTCTATTTCAGCTGTAAATGAAAATGTAGATATCAAAAGTAATGAAGCTATGGAAACAAACCAAGATGAAGAAACAAAGGAACAACCTGCTTCAAGTGCTTCATTAAAAATGACTTTTTCAGAATATAAGCAGATTTCCAATTTACTTGTCTTCTACATGCAGAAGATGGAAGAATGTAAGGTTTGCATATTTATCCCTCTGACTCCTTCCTACATTAAGCATTATTTTCAAAATGTTACCTCCTAAATAAGAAAACCTTTTAACATTTTTAGCCAGTTCAAGAGTTACTGACCTCTAGTCTTAAGTACTATATACTGCAAAAATTGAAGAACAATTATCTGTTACTGACTTCACAAATAGAATATCTAGCATCTGATAACAAATAACCATGAACAGGAAAATGAATATTGCCAGTGCTGTTCAGTGAATAGCCCAATCCCCACCCCTTTATCTACTTTAACAGTAAATCTTCCATGAGACACCCATCGTGGGTTATCACGTGTCTATTTTCCTGGGAAAAAAACCTGTAAAGTGATGGCCTCTTTTGAATCCTTCAATACCTATTTTCTTGCACTAGATTAAATTTTATAAGATTTACTAATCGCTAATGGACATTTTTTCATAATCCTGTTGTTCCTAGCTTCAACATATTTTGTATACTTCTTCTTCTTTTTTTTTTTTTTTTTAGCTGAAGACTGTCAGTTAACTAAGAGTGACCTGGTGAACTGGTATCTTAAAGAAATTGAAAGTGACATTGAGACTGAATCTGAACTGATTTTTAGGAAAAATTTGATAGAAAAAGTAATCCACCGATTAGTTCATTATGTAAGTATGAAATGTTTAAATTATTAAATATCTTGTTGTAGAGGGCAAGTTTAAAGCAGAACTCCAACCCTCCTCAAGTTTCTGTTCAATCTGCTCCCATCTCTAGTGCTTGGTGGAAAACTGTGCTGATTTGTAATATTTTACCCCCTTCCCACTGTGTGCCTCGGCTCCGAATTTTTATTATAGGTATTGCAGCAGGCACACTTCCTAAAAAAGATAGGCGGCTATATTATGAAGTCTAACGCTACAGAAACGTTACCTTTGTCAAATCTGCTAAACAGCATATTCTTGGTTCTGATACTTGTCCTGTGACATTTATAAACCAACTGAGAAATGGTGTTTTTTTTTTCTTCCCCCTTAAAAGTGGAGTTGTGTTCACCTACTGTATGTCGAGTTTAATTCATGTAGTGCATCTGTTCCACTACATTTTGCTTGTAATTTGGTGGTGCTGGAACATCCATCTTTAATGCCCCCCACACACAGTCTGATGTATAAAAATAAATGCTAGTACGAAGAAGTTTTCAACAATTCAATTAGGAATTGCAAATTTTTATGTGATTGGTAAAGCTGAAAGAGTGGAGACTTCTGGAAAGGCACTCCCACAGCCTTCTTACCGATTCTATACAGAGATGTGTTTGGATGTGTCATAAAACATGTGGTAAACTGCCCACTAATTATCAAACACAAAAAAGTGACTATGTGCCATTGTAGACGTGAGTGAGCACTGTGGCAGCCATGAAATCTGGGCTGCTATATTTAATCTTAACTTCAACAGATAATTTAGTCTCTGGTCTGCTGTCTAGCCTCACCTCCTTCCAGTGAGGCCACTTATAAAATGCAGGATTTGGTGGGCCAGATCTCAAATTTCTCTGCTGCAATAAAGACCAATGGTCTCTAGGCTTGCTGAAAAGGTTAACACATTTCTGTGAGAGCCAGTTATTAGATTTGAGCAATATACAAAATGTATCCTCACAAGCTGACTTAAATTCAAGCATAAAATAAAATTGCCAGTATGGTATAAATAGTCCTAATTTTTTAAAATAAACATATCTGCTCTAAATAAGCTTATGAAGGTAATGCAGAATATTGCCCCAGGTTTTGCAGAATAACCCCTAAACAGATAAAAATAGCAATAGTATGGAGGAGAGTGCAAGCTGCAGCTGCTTTCTAACTCCCTGCTGATCGATGACAAGAAAGCAGACGCAGTGATTCCCTCCAAGTAACATGTCGAGGAATAGACTTGCAGTGTGCAGGAGAAACGAAAATGGGAAAACAGTCACCCGAATGGAGATTCTTCATAAAAAGTCTATACAAAGATACTGTTTCAGCACAAAATGTTGTTTGTATAATGCAAACTGTAATTTCCATGCATTCTGGGCAGTTAATATTGTAGATCGGAAAAAGTGGCAGGTCAGTTTGCCGACGGGGTAGAGGTCTGCCTTGGACACAGTGAAGAAAGCACAACCAGAAATAAGGATGTTCGGACTCTGCTTACCACAGCCATGCCTCAAATACAGCTCATCAATTAGTCCATCACCTTTTACCAGTTTACGCTGAGCCATGCACCCTTTCCCAACAGCACCCACAGCAGTGTGTACCTCCCCCCCTCCTGACCAGTAGCTAATTTGAGTGTTGAGTTTGTTAGGGATAAGTATTTTGATGCTTGGTCAGGTCCACTGCATGCTGCCACTGCATGTTTCTGCATCTGGACGCTCCTGTTCATGCATCTTTCTGTGGCATGGAAACAGTGTCAATGGCTGTGTTGAAGTCTTCTGTCAGATGGTCTATGAAGGTCTGTTGACTGCATTAAGTGAGCTTTGATGCCGTTACAAGTCTTCAGAGGCTTTTCAGCTCCAAGAATATTTTTGAGATTGCAGAGGCTGTATGCCCCTTAACGCCAGGGTCATATTTGGGCGATTTTTACTGTACTACTTGTTGCTTCACAAGGACATTGGGACCCTGGTAAAAATGCTGTTGGAAAAGTTATTTAAAATGCTTTTCAGGGATCGCACACATTAAAACTGAAACAACTGCTTTAACTACAAATTTTGTCAGTGAATAGCTTTTTAGTAAATATACGGATTGTATAAGAGAATTTAAGTTAAACAAGGTTTAAATAGTTAATACATTTTTATGGCTGCTATTTTTCTTTGTGGAAGTTTATTTTTGCCCATTTGGCTGTTTGTTCTATTTCCAAGAGTGTGAGGCTTTACCCAAGGCATTGGACTGTGATTTTTCCTATCCTCTGTTTTCATTACTGATTACCCTGTGGCTTGTGTGCAGCCTAACATGCAGCAAAACCCTTCCAAAAAGTCAGACTGTGTAGAAAGCTTGAAACTTTATTGAAACTGGGGAGAAAATAAAGAACACAATCGATGCATAAATATAACAAATAGCAGTGTCTGTTGGCTGCTAATGGTTGTGGAAGTTACGGTGTATAAATCAATGTGCTCACTAGCAATGCTGCCATGCAGGGGAGATGAATGTTTTCTTCATGCTGCAGTCCTCAGTTCTTTGCTTCCCAGAAGGCTCTTGTTTTCTTTTCCTGTAAAAAAACCAATAAAAAGTGTGAGGAATTGCAGGTTCAAAAATTGCTAGTCTCCTAAACTGTGGGAGAAGTGTTATTTGGCCATTAGCTGGTGCTTATTATGGACCAAATTAACAACAGAAAAACATTATAAACGCTATGCTGAAGGCATTACCTATATTATTAATAGAACAGTAAATTCCCTTTTAAAATAAGGATCCTTACCCTGGGTGTTTTTTGCTTTCTGAATTGAACCTATTGTGTTATAATGTAATGATGCTTTCTGTTGTACTTTTTACCTGACCTGCAGCATTACTGGCTTAAAGAACTGGGTCAAACACTCAATCATGCTGCTGTGAAGAGGCTTATGGGTGGAGCATTTTTGCACCCTCCCCTTGGGTGCTAAAGCACCTTGTCTAGAGGCTATTCTGCAATATCTGGAGAAATATGACCGCTCAAGCAGAGAGCATTAATACAAAGCTTATCTGATGTCTGACCTGAGCACAGTGTATACATTTTAACTTTAGATATCTTAGCCTGGATACATTTTGATGAAAAAGGCAGGAGTAGGAATACACCAAGGTGAGAAGGAACATCTAACACTCAAGGGGCAGTAGAACTGTGTATACAGCAAGGTTTCTTATGTCTATTGATTTATGCAGTAAAAAAACCTCTTTCTGCCACAGTGCACATATTGAAAGGTCTGTTAGGCATGTGTAGTCTGCCTATAATTGCTAGATGTGTAATTTTGTTTCGCTCTGAATGCAAGCTTGGATGAAATTTCATGACTGAGGCCAGGGGCGTAACTAGAAATCACAGGGCCCCATAGCAAAAATTTGTAGAGGGCCCCCCCAACCCGCACCCCCCTCTGGTGCCTGAACTACAGCATTTATTATTATATATGATTAAATGCAGTTTACAATAGATCACTGTCCCTGAATGCAATATACGTACATCCAGAGACAGTGATCTATTCAAAACTGCATTTAATCATATCACATACATTTCGTGTGGACTGTCGCTTACAGATATGGCCGCTATCACCTGGTCATTAACCTCCCTGGTGGTAATCCTGAGTGTGGCTCCGGGTTAATTTTCATTACCAAAAGCAGTAACCCCGTGCCACACTCGGGATTACACAGCGCGATTACTTACCTTGTCCACGATCCCCGCTGTGTCCTCCAGCCAATACATCATGCCGGCATCCGTCTTCTGGGTTCCGTCCCCTGCGAGTGTCTGCGTCGCATTGGGCGGAACTGGTGGGAAATTTAAAAATTAAAAAAAGGAAGAAAAAAAATACCTGAAATAATCAGACCGCCAGGGAGGATAACTTCAGTGAGTACAGCAGCCACATCTAAGTGGGACACCTGACATTCCTGGTGCAAGAATCTGTATGGCTCGGCACGAGGCGCTTGCGAACACTCCCAAGCTTATCACTACTCTGCAACTTTAGACCTGACTCTCCCCTGTCCCACCCCCCTCATTCAGGGGAGTGGGAAGGGCAATTTGCATATTAATGATACATGGCGGGATTTGCATATGAATACAAAGGCCCATTAATATGCAAATCCCGTAATTAGCATATGAATGAGCCGCGGCCAGTGTTAATGGCTCCTGCAGCTCATGTAAGGAGAACAAAGTCTTCAGTCCCTGTCCCCCCTTACCAGTTAGCAGTCCTAGCAGCAGTGAAGATCACACACACTTCCACTCAGCTGCTTCGCCATCTCCTCCAGCCTGACACAGGCAGGAGATAACTTCGCCCGCCCCCGCTCTGCACTGTGACTGGCAGGGGAGAGGATCGCAGATTTAGTGTCCTTAGGTTCCGTGCGACGGTGAAGTTTTTGACTTGCGGCCGCACGGAAAATAAGGACCCCTAAACCTCCCTCCTGCTCTTGGCCGGGCCCCCTTCTGGCGCGGGCCCCATAACGCCCGCATGGGTCGCTATGGCGGTAGTTCCGCCCCTGACTGAGGCTGAATGCAAACGAATACAAATGTTTTAACAAAATTTTGGATAATCCGAACTTAGTTTAAAATTAAACTAAATCGGACATGTGACAATGGCCAATCAGAAAACCCAGTCTAAAACTAAAATGAAATTTCAAAAGATCCGAATAACGAAACAAAACTGTGTTCGGATCCGGAATGAAATTAAACTAATTTTTTGCTGGCTTACATGTCTAGTAATTGCAATTCCAGTTTCTTATTGATCTTCAAGGCGAGACTATCACACAGATGGGCCATATTAGTACCATGTCTTACATTTATGTGCCCTTTGTCAGTGGAATAGTTAGTGTATGTTAAACTTAATGTCACATTTAATCCCTTTTGGCATGTTAAATGTTCCATTAGAAGCATTTTATCAGTTTAATAAATGAAAAAAGCAGTGCTCTTGTCAGAAATTCAGAGCTGTCCTGTATCCTCGTGTTATCTTAAGGAGCACGGTTCGTTCTTTGATCTTTACAACATTATGATTTTGTAGTCCAATATTAAGGAGCACGGTTAGTTCTTGGATTTATACAACATACTGATTCTGTAGTCCCATACCATATTAAGGAGCATGCTTAGTTCTTGGATCTATACAACATAGTGATTCTGTAGTCCAATATAAGAGAGAGTGGTTGGTTGAATTATTTAGTAAAACACTGGATGGGGCTGACAGTCCACAAAAATGCTATGTGGTGTCGCCCTACAACAGCTCAAGAGCTAAATCAGCATACATTGCAGAGATGGTACTGTGTTTTTTTTTGTTGCTTTGAGATGCACTCTAAAAAAAGCGCTCTAAACCTCTTTAGATTTAGCTGTCTGTGTTTAAGGTATTTCTTGCAATATTGCTGCTAACAGTAAAAAATATTTTCCTTTTCAGGATCATATACTCATAGAATTGTGCAAGACTGATTTAAAGTCCATAGATGGCAATGAGGAGGCTTCAGAAGAGAATCGTATATTAGTTGTTAATCCAAACTATGTTTTAGAGGATTAAAATAATGTGTTGGACTAAGAAGTGTATCCATATGTACTTGATTTCTATAATACTGATTTGTATGAAATTTGGGGGGGGGGGGGGGGAGACCTCATGTGTTTATATTTTTACATAATGTGGCATTGTTTCAGTAAATGAAAAGTAAATAAAGATACTTGAATATTTTTGTTTATCATATTATCTTTAAGTTATTGTCCTTTAACAGTCTAAATTCATTACATTGCCTTTACATGAAGTGCATTTCCTCTTTCACAACCAAATTAGAATAACACCTACTTTATATTTGTTACATGTTCCTTTTTGCATATCATAATTTAAACAAATATTTGAACATTGCTGCTTATATTTTTTAGTTTTAATTGCTTAAAAATACTACCCATCTTCCTCCTCTGCAATATTACAGAGGGGGATGTGGAGTTGGTGATTATCATGATTAACACTCTGTACTGCACTGTCCGATCTCAATGAGTTAAAGATCCCAGGGCTTGGATTCTGCATTGTATGTTAATTTCTCTTGGAATTTGCTTAGAATAGCTTGCTGTCCTAGAAGCACAACAGGAAATCTCCCCACATAAAAAGGTGAATTCCCGTCCTATAAAAAAAATTCACAAAAAAAAATAAAATCTATCATTTTCTCCTGTTAATTCAGTCCAAATATATATAATTCGATAACCTGAATGGTCATGGGCTATTGCTATGGTATATGGTCATTAAACTTGTGCATTCTAGACTTCAATGGTTTTGCATTTTCTCATAACATGTCTGATGTTTTAATTATTCTAGCTAACTAGGGTTAAAAAAATCCTAATGAACTCGCTCCATATGTAAATGGACTTCCAGGATGTTCAGCACCTAGAATATTGTACATCCTGCGCCCCTTTTTTCCCCCTGAAATTTAGTAGATCAAAATGTCTCACACAAACCTACAACCTTCACCCCACTTAATGAAGTCATCGAAAAAAACACTAGCCTATGGGGTCTTTAACTTTGCCTAAAATACTTTAGAAATATGTAACGTATGGATATAAAAAATTACATCCCTTTTTAAAAAAGAAAAAAATACAAAAACAAACTATAAACTTTAAACCTAACTGACCTAATGGTTAGCGTTTCTTGACGATGTCTTACATTGGCAATAAACACTGATTGAGCTTGCTGTATGTGTGAACAATACTAAACTGTCATGTACTCTACAGGTTGAGATTTCTTTTATTAATCTGTGATCATTAATATTTATGATCAGGGGATAGTTCATCATTTTAAAGTGAAAGTTGAGCTGAAACTTTTTTTTTTGTTCATTGGAGGACACAGCTATGCTTTTAGATCTGTATATACTAGGTATAGTGCCCCAAATGGCTTGCGTCAAGGGGCCATCATCTGTCCCTAACTGCAGGTAATCATTCTATATGCTATTACTTCTGAACAGGGGTCAACAGCTGCGGCCACTGTCAGCCTGCCATTGCTTTGTACAAGCTAAGTGGTCACAGCTGTCTGGAACTGCCTATATTTGCTGCAAAATCTGCAGCTTGACATAAGCTTTGTGTGAAAGAGGCCTTATAGTTTTTTTTTTTTTTGGAGGTAGGTATATTTCTATAAAATGTTGATAGGGTCAACAGTGTAAACTTATTGTGGACACAGCCAAAGCTATCCTGTTAGCAGCACATTACTGCATACTATGTGAAGACTGTAATGAGACTTGTGAAGCATGCCAAAGCACCACACCCTCAATCGCCCTATTGCCATAGTTTGTAATAAAATAAGGCTATCACTTGTTTTCAAGATGAGAAAGAGGTTCTTCATATGCAGCTGGTAAAGGGGGGGAGGTTCTGAATCTGCAAAGTAAGTGATGGTCTGGCTGTACCTTTTGAGATAACTTTCTTTTCTGCCAGTGAGCATGCTATACATCTAGAGCACGTAGTGGAGTGGATTGCCAAACATTTATCATCCTCTTCCCAGGTGCTGAGTCAGCAGGAATGTGCAAATGTGCCCTCCTTTTTACTTTTTTTTTACTGCTAACTCTGCTGTTGTCTCAAAATCTATCATTGAGCAGTCAGCTGAATTATTTCAGCACGGCTTCAGTCATGTGCTGCAAGAGGCTGTGCAGGAATTCATTTTTAGATGTTAAGAAAAAAGAGCCCAGAGCATAGAGGTAGGGAACAACAGGCAGGGAACAGCAATTGTCAATGATGATCCTGCAGCTTACTGTCAGGTTGGCTCATTGATGAGGGTTGGGATGATGAGGTGGCAGACCATACTTTGAGTGCCAGAGATTGTAGAGGATGTAATTGAGGGAGAGACACAACATCAGAGAGGTAGGATCTTGTCCAGGGGTAGTTTGCAGAAGAGTGTAAAGAGCAGCCACCCTATTACACAGGAAGGCACTGGTATTCCCAGGTCTGCTCTTCATAGCTCAGAAGTCTGCACCTTTCTACTCACATCTGATGCCCCATAGAAGTTTGCAGCCTCTTCCTGCAGTGTATGAAGTGTTTAAATCTACTAGTCATCTGGGTACCAAATGCCTGGGGAGATGCATGATCACCACAAAGCTTAGTGGGAGCAGCACATAAATGATACCAGTAAGCAGAAAAGGTCCCACACTCCTTGTCATTCTTGCTCCTCCATTTTCACCTCTCCCCCACTACAGATGAATGTCCATCTGCATCCGCTAAAACAGGCCTTCTTAAACTTCTTCCACTCGTGACCCCTTTTCGGCCGAGGACATTTTTGTGTGACCCCAGCATCGAACGGTATCTCTCCCCTCTTTCCTCCCAGTGTCGGTCAGTGTTTCTCAGCCCCCCACCCAGTGTCGGTTGATGTCTGTCTCCTCTCAAACCCCCCACCCCTCCCCGTCTCTCTTCCTCCATTCTCCTCCCAGCAACAGTCAGTGTCTCTCTTCCTCCATCCCCAGCTACTTGTTGATTCCTGCTGTCTGTGAAATGGTAAATTACTATTGTGCTCTTCAGAGATCTTAGCGTTGTGCCCTGCAATCAGCTGACAGGATTGGGTGCCAGGAGATAAAGCTGCCATATACTTTCCAGGACCCCAGGGTGAATTTAACTCCTTCACTGCTGCAGACCTGCATTTGCAGTCTTGGAACAATGCTAAGCCCCAGCTTCACATTGCAAGCGATCCATGTGTGTGTTTCCTCTCTTGAGCATTTGGTAGTGAATCTGTTAACTATTACTTTGTAGGCTTGATGCAGTTTCCCCTAAATCTATTTCTGGCCAATGGCTTTTGCATTTTTATTATTGTTATACAGTCTATAAAGTATGCGAGTTCAGCTGGCACAGTTCAGGTTTCATTATTCAGATACATTCCATGTCCAGTAGTGCAAATATTTAAATCAGGTGTGCAAGTAAATATTCATTTTTTTTATTATTACTACTTTTAGATAAATGGGTCATAGGATTTACATAACTGGTACATCGTGTTTGTGTGGGGAAGATGTATATTAATTTTTTTTGCAGTACTTAATAATGTGACCTATGGTCTTCAACATCTTATGGGCCTCGGGGCGGTTGGACCACCTCTAATTACATCCTGGTTTTAACTGAAGGGCATTAAAATGGTGACTTTAGAGTGAATTGTTGGCAGCAGAAAACGTGATTAGAGCCAAACAGCAAATAAACTCAGCTACAGTCTCTTCAGTTTCAGAAGTTGTAAAGGTAATTCAGCGTCTGTCTACCCCGCCCTCCCAGTTGTTCAGTGTGTATCTCTCCTCCCCCCATCTCACTCACCCTGGTGTCTGCTGGATAAAACTTACGTTTTCCCCTCCAGCAGCTGTGCTCCGCTTCTGCCAGGCTAAAGAAAGCTCTGCCGTCTGAAAAGGGAAATAAAAAAAAACCTTCCCTGCGCGCACATGGTCAGGAAGGTACCAAGTGCACAGGTATTCACTTGCGCAACCCCATATGGGGTCGCGACCCACACTTTAAGATGCCCTGCGCTAAAACATCTGGGGATGGGATGGAACACTTACAAGGAGTATGAGAGGCTCACTTAATAGCAAATATATGGGGAAGTGGGTCTATATGGGGCCACGTGTAGGCTTTAACTAGGGATGTTCAGATACTAGTGCTGATACTTGGCATTTTCCTGAGAACTACAAGGGTTGCAGATGTTACAGCTGGGACCTAACTCTGGTTCTCCACCACTGTCCTGAAATCATTAGTCTGTATTGTTTTAGAAAAACTGTCACATGAAAATAAACAAAAATGTATCAGTACTTGTATCTGTGAGTACTTGGACAAGTATCAGTACTTGTACTTAAAAAATTGTATCGGTGCATCCCATATTTATATTTTAAAAAATCGTACATTAAAACAGGAATGTACAAATACCAGGAGCTCTGAATGCTCCTTTAAAAAATGACAACTATCTCCTAACTTTTTTTAATTTTTCTCTAATCTAGTCTTGGAGCTGTAAAAGTATCTGTACATGCACTTGTACCGAGTACGGTACTTGGTATGTGAACATCCCTAACTTCAACATTGCTGTAAGTCTCTTAACCCCATCCAGCCATCTTCAGCTGCATCCTTGACCAGACAGGGTGTCTTCCCTAGCTACTGGTACACTAAGAAAAAAAATTCTCCCAGTCACCCCCATGCCCAGCATCTCCATGTCGGCTTGAAAAATTTGCTGGATCATTCTTGCCGATGAGAGTCTGCCCCCTTCACAACTGTGTTTGTGCTGCACCACAGTGACCTTGGTGTCCATTATGAAAAGTTTTGTGTTATGGGTAAAAAACATTTTTTTTTTGTTGTCAGTTTTTGTGTCCCCAGCTCTGGTGCCCTCAAAGGTGTCTTCCGAAGTGTAGTCTTGGCACATAGTGAAGAGTTGGATACAGGGTCAGCCACCCCAGGTAGTATTGACGATGCATCCACATCAACAATACCCCAGGAGGAGGAGTTGGTTTTTGTGCTAACTAAGTCGGTCAAGGATACACACTGGATACATGCCAGTACTTTTTGGGATGCATAAGCCAACCCATTCAGTTAAGGTTACTACCTCCCACTCCTTTTTGGATTATTTTATCTCCAAGGAGTGGAAGTGAATGACTCGATCATTTGTTTAGTCACAACTTTTCAAAGCATTAACCAATTATTTATTAAAAAGTAGGGTCTCCATCGGCATTGGATTCTCTAATTTCTTGATTAAACAAGACTGCAGTTATTCCAGTGGAGGATTCTCCATTTAAAGATCCCACAGCCTGGCCGACATGGTCACAGGATCCTTGCGGTGTATGGTTTTAGCATCGAAGCTTGTTTAACAGAGTGGGCAAAGCCTTTCCACTGGGGTCGAAAGAAGTTTCATATATTTGTGGATATGGAGGAGCAACTGTTACTGTTTTACGATCCAGTTTCACACACTCTGCAAACCATTTTTGTCTCAAACCTGTGCCCCTCTTAGTGGTTATTGAATGTCTGGCCATCAAGAGACTCCTTGCTCGGGGGGGGTGATTCCAGTTCTGGCTGCGGAAAGAATCACATTTTTCTACTCAAATGTCTTCACAGTGCCCAAGATGGGTGGAGTACAAGCTTCTATTTCTCCAGTTTGTAAGGCAGCCACTTGCTCATCAGTTCGTACCTTCATCAGATTTTAAGATGCATGTGGCAGCGTAAGTTACGGAGTTTCTTTTGAGACTATTAGTCTGGTTTTCTGTTTTTTTTTGCTTACCCTGTTGTAGTACTGCATTGATCTAAAGGTTATAATATAAAGCAGAGATGTGTTCTCCAGGAACAGCCCCTGGGCTGTCAACTGTTTAGGCTGTAAAAAGTTGTTTGTTAATTGTACCTAGTGTCCTTGGTAAAATAACAAAACAAAAAATGGTAGTAATAAACTCTTTTTTGACATGGTCCTATTCCATAAAGCAGGTTTAGCTGCTTGGCTTATTTGGTCTGTGTTTCAGGAAAGCAAAAGATGAGCGGTGCCTACACACACACACACACACACACACACACACACACACACACACCTAACTACACTTAAATGTAATTGCTGAGGGGCAGACCTAATTATAAAAACTGGAATAAAGAAAGTTCTCCACTTCTGGGAAGTGTATTTTAACCAGTTTTATATCAAATGTTTTTTTTTGTAGATATCCATTGTTGATATTTGAATTGGTAGAATAAGCATTTTGTTAACATTTTTGATAATGGTTTTCATGATTTTCTCAATGTGTTTTAAAATAAGGGTTTGGCTGACTTTTATCTGGCTAGGAAACTTAAAATTATGTAATATAAATGTGACTTAATGGGATAATTTAGTAGATTCCATGCTAAGCCCCCAATTAAAACTGTTTTATATAGTTTACCTAAACCTACAGTATTTGCTATAGTACTGGAACGCAGAATGTAATTCAATATATGACCACTAGAGTTCAGTAAAGTTTAAAAATTGTTTTTGTTGAAACTAAAATATTATTTACAAGAAGTGATTAAATCTAGGAGTTGTATCAATGGGCACCATAAAACTAAACACTGATCTTGTCCAGCTCCAAAAACTTAAATTTGTGATTGAGCTTCAAAATAAATAGTCATTCTGTCTTTTTTTTTATAACAGGCTGAAATAAGATTGATACTGTGAGGCCTTACAGCTGTTTTTAAACTGTAAAATAAGGTTACCACCTTACCAGCACTGTTAATTGAGGCATTTTTTAGGCCTTTAAGATAGTGGACCAACACTAGTTTTCTGGACCCTGATCTTCTGTTTGGCTGCTTTCTGCGAGGTTTGAGCCTACAGATGCAGAGATGGCAAAAGGAAGAGTCAGACTGTGAATGGAAATGAAGGTGTGGGTACTGCGGAGCGTGAGGCTGTGGATGCAGTGGGGGCTCTGGCTATAAATGCAGTAGACCCTGGGGAGTAACAAAGACTTGGCTAAGTGGTGTGAAGTCTTGGCTGTGGGTGCAGTTGAGATTTGGCTGCAGAGGCTAGGTTGCAAGTGCAGTGGTGGCTTGGCTGTGAGTGCTCTGGATGCAGTAGAAACTAGGCTGTGGCTGCAACGAGGCTTGGCCATGGATGCAGTGGATCCCTGACTATGTGCTGCTAGATTGCAGGAGGTAAGTAACTGTGCCACTGACATTACGCCTGATCTTATGGGGTCTCCCCGCCTGAGGGCCTTGTTTCGGAGAGTAGAGGCAATTCAATTTCCATACAAAGTGAGGAATATAAATAACTAATGCCAAGGTCCAGGAGCAGTCTTCCTGACCAAGTCATTCTATTACAATAGCTACCATAACTTTCTGCTGGAGATCTTGGAATTTAAGATTTCCTCAACCTATCTAAGCAAATCTAAAATTTCCTAAAGAAACTGCAATTTCAAGCCTGCTAAAGGTGACCCTATGCCGTCCCGAAACGTTGCATCTGTGTAATGGCATCTGCAGTCATTTGGAGCAACTGTGTTGATGGGGATATCCGGTAAGGAGTGCAGCAGGATTCTGTGATTTTATAAAGCACTCGATACCCTGTCCTTGCACTATGCTTTAAAGAGACTTTCTTGCTTGGGTCACAGCACTATTCTGTTCATCCACTAAAGTGCAACTCCTTGCCCATTTTTCCCATCTCTTCTCTATTTAGAGGGAAACATGTCAGGGGTCTCCCCTTTTCCCTATTCTATTCATACTTGCCCTCGAACCCCTCATGCACATGGTAAGCTCTAATCCCGACCTCCTTTTTTGGACCCACTTTGTATAAACTAAATTGTTTGCCAGCGACTTGTTTCTGATCATAATTCAACCACCCATCACTCTCCCAATCCTATTCTCTACCTTTTACAATGGTTTCTAAAATATCTGGCCTCACGATCATTGAAGACAAATCAGCTCTTTTATCTCTTCCAGATATCACAGGGTCCTCCGTTTTGGACACTTTAGATTTAAAAGGGCCAAAATTGATAATAAAATAGTTAAGCATACACCTAACTCCTTCCTATCAAACCTTGTGTTTTGCAAACTATTACTCCACTTTCTGTAGTCTTAAAACCCTGATATCATCTTGGACAAAATATAGGCTTTCTGGGATGGGGAAACAAGTGCAATAAAAAAAATGACTCCTTACCCAAGCAAGATAATCAACCTGTTCCTATTAAGACCTATAAGTTCACATCTTTCCAGAATCATGTTCTGAATTTGATCTGGTCTGACAGAAGACTGAGAATCAATAGACTCACCATGTACATACAAAAGCACCAGAGGGGAGAGGACTTGGGGTTCCTAATTTTCATAAATATTAAACAGCTGCTCAATTTACTGCTGCGATATCTCGTTACCAGTTGAAAATTCGGGGTTAGGGAAACATTTCAGGCCTCTTACTCAAAAATCTTCTTTTACATGCAAATTAAACATTGAATTACTACCCTGACATCTAAAAAATATATATCCATCTCAATTATCTGTATTTGAACATATTTGTTAATGTGTAAGTCTCTCTCCCAAATTGGTTTCCATCATATAGTCTCCACTGAATTGCTTGGTCAAACATATTACTCATATCTATGTTTCCAAGTGAGAAAACAAGGAGCCATAACACCAAGGAGAAATGCCAGCTACTTTGGTCCACTGTTGCCTCCTGCGCTATCAAGGTAACCTCTGCTGAAGTAGCATTTAAAGTTCTCATTCACTGGTACCAAGTGACCTCCAGGCTGATGCATCTCCACCCACCCCATTCTATGCTATATAGCAGGTGCAGGAAAACTGCTGCCCTCCAGCTGTGGTGAAACTACAAATTCCATCATGCATCTGCTTTGAGTCATGCCTGTGCCTGTCAGTCTTGCAATGCCTCATAGGATTTGTACTTCCAGCAGCTGGAGGGCTGGAGTTTGCCTACCCCTGCTGTAGAAACAATTACACAATTTGCGGTTGTTAAACAGGTATATAGATTTTGTTTTTTTAACAACAAACTTACTGGCATACTCCCAGGTGCTTCTAAAAAATTCCTCTCCATTTGATCCCCATGGATCCAGTATGCTCATGCCTTACTTCTGCCTACAGGCTTTGTTTCCTTGTGATGCCTTTAAACAGGAAGAATATGCATCTTTTTCTTGACCCCTCTCTTTCTCTTTACCTCCTCTGCTCCTCCTCCTCCAGCCCCTGTGGCTCATCTCTGGATACTATTATTACATAGATCTTCTTATTAAAGAGTTCATATAATGGACTAACCCTCTTCATTATTTTTTTTTTTTATATATATAACTACGCTTTTTGATTCCACAGGTGTGCAGGCTCATAGTGCCTAAATCAAAGTGGAGATTTAAATTTGTTTTTAATTTACAATGTATGCTGATAGAGAGGCAAGTGCTTATTCTGAGCTGCAAATCTCTGTAATCTCTGTAATCTTGTATTACTACTTTAGAAATGGTCAATAAAAAAACCCACTGAAAATGAAAGAGGTCTGTGTGGAAGCTAGGGCAGGCAATAGGATAAGGCCATCACTCAGGGATGCTTACATAGACTACAAATAATGGTGATTCTCTGAAACTGGAATTAATGAGGTTATGGATGAACTGGACGGGACAGGAGAGAGACCCAGTTGTTATGGTACACTGAGATGAGAGAATGGAGATACTGCTGCAGTGATTAGTTAGTTCTCTCCATTTTGCCTTTTGTTTGAGGGTGGTAAGTGGCCTAAAATTGCATACATGTACATGGATTTACAAAGCACTCTCAAACTGGGGAACTGTGATAGGTAGAGAGTCTCAAATTATTATTATTTTGGTTCGTAAGGGTCCATTTAGTAAGAGTTCACACAACAGGCCAGGCTTCAGATTGGCTGCGAACAGGTTTATTGCACTTCCAGCATTTCAAAAAGCATAAACAGCATTTTTCAGCATAAAGTATCTTCTTCACAGCAAAAAACATGACCTATAAAAATAAATCCTAGCATGTCAAATGTGAACTGCAGATCAAGTCTCTGGCTAGAGGGTAATTGGACCATTTTTCCACAGAGGCAAATGCTTCATCTTCTTGAAGGTTGTGGTAGGTTGGGAGATTCTGTGAAGGCAGCTGCCTCCTCCATACAGACTAACAGGCTTGGCATAAGTGACCTCGATTTAGTCCATACTCCCAAGAGCAATTGCCAAACAGGCCTTCCTAGGGATCCTGTCACAATCGGCACGCTAAACATGAATCATGTAAACCTATAACAATATCAAAGTGGTATTCTTTGCCTCTAAAAGGCATATAGTTAGTATATACTTCTATCTCTCTCTATCTCTGTGTACCTATTGCATATGATATTTGAAATGCTACATCTAACATTTTGTTGTAGTAAAACACTAAAAAAAAAGCAAAGCTACAATAAAATTACATATGCAGATTCTTAATTTTCTGTAAATTAAACAGACTAATCCTGCATTCTGTAGATGGCTCATATACTCAAAATAATTCCAATGAGTATGTGTGCCAAGGAAAGAAATAACAGATATATTTTCATTATCATGTTCTTCATTAATTACAATTGAGGTACAATTTCGAATCCCAGGGCTGCAGCCAAAAGTCATTACTTGCTTATTTCTCAGTATACTTGATGATGGCTTGTCTTAAAAATGATGTAAGAAAATACATTTAGATTATATTAAAATGATAATATATTTTAATAAATATTTGCGTTCGCTGAACTGCACAATAAAAAGTGTTATGCGTGATGTTTTTTTTGGCTAATTATTATATAACGGCCTCATTCTAAAAGTATGGATTTGAGATACTAGCCATAAAAAGCATGGCAACTAAAATTGGATAAAGTTGCACTTGATTTACTAAACATGGAAATGTAACTATTTTAGATCACCATTTTACGTGTAATGATTTTACTGTATTCATACACAGTACAAATTTTACATTGGTAGGCATATACAACATAATACATGTCCCCTTAAGTTGGTAGTAAGCAGGGATGAGCTTCGGGTTCACGTCAAATATGGGGTCAACGCGAACCAAAGTAATTCATGGTTTGGGAAAATGGTAAACTAGGATTTTTTCTAATAATGTACTTGGGGTTTTCTTATTTACCAGCCCAATCCTTATAGTGCAATGAGTCAGGACAATTTGTGTGGCTTTTTCTGTAAAGTAAAGCAGTCCAAATTTGATTTCTTCATTTAAAACCTTATTAACCTGCCTGGCGGTATTCCCGAGTCTAGCTCGGGGTTAATTTTCAGTACCACGATCGGTAACCCCGAGCCAGATTGGGATTGCACAGAAAAGTGTCACTTACCTTGTCACTGTGAGCCCGCGGTGTCCTCTGCTGTACGCGGCTGGCCGGGTGCCGGCATCTGAGTTTTAGTTTAGTTTTCGGGCGTCACAGCCGGGATGTCTACTGGACTCTTGTTTGGACAGATTTAGTGAGTTATTCCTAAGATTTACTAAGAATTACGGGCCTACAATATAAAACACACATTTCCATGAAAAACAATGTACCGCTTTGGGATGCTAAAATCCTGAATAATCATACCGCCAGGGAGGTTAATGTTAACATCTGAAAGTGAGGTCTACCAATGCACTTGCAAGTCTGTATAATATGTTTGGCTTTTTAAAAAAAATGATACTTTTGATTAAAATTTGGCTGGCCCCTCCCTCTTAAAGTGCAAATGAATCAAGCCCCTTCATAGTGTACATCAAACTTTCAATGTTCTTGCTATTCTGTGTGAAATAATACACTCTAATTTTGATAATTGAAAACTGATTGGTGTACCCCTCCAAACTGTGGCTTAACTAAAGACAATAACATAGTAAAGATTAGTGTATTTCCCATGTTGCCCTCAAAACTGAATAAAAGGAGGTCCCTCTCCCTTGTACCTTAAATTGCATTGGTACATGTCCCTCATTGCAGTGCCCAGCTCCCCATCCCTTGTGTTTGACAGTCCCTTACATAGTAGCCTTCAAAATGGCCAGAATTGATTTTTCACATTCATTCCCCTAACTTTGGTGGTAATTGGAGAAGTGCATCTAATATTGATGTTCAATGGGCGCTTAGTTAAAAGACCATTGTTATCAGTGTTTATTTAAATGAGAGGTGCTTTATTGCACATGAGCTTCTGACTCTCGCTAGTGCATGGAACAATGCAGTTACTGTCTGGTTGGAGTTCAATTTGCCTAGGCCTGTCTGCACACAATGCACCCCCTTAACAGCTTCCAGCTGCCCAGGTCAGTAAGCCTTACAACGGCTGCATTCAGAGAAGATGAGCTTATAGCAAAATGGTCCCCTAGTCTCTTCTGATTAAATGAATAGCTGCAATCAGCGGCTGATGCTCACAGTTATTCATTCAAAATCAGACTGCCCCCCACTGACACCAGTGCCCTGAGATGGCAGCTTGTGAAGGGGAAGTGGAGAAGTGCAGACTACCAGTGCACAATGGGGAGGATTGAGTGATGGGACAGCAAGGACAGCAGTGGACAGTGTCATGTTAATTAATTCTTCACTTCCGTGAATGAACACCGGAGTCCTCTGTACGGATTACTCCACTGTTCATTCTTTCCTGAAGAGAGATCATAACATTGATGTTTACTATTCCTTTAGTGTGTGAATGAACACAAACTGCTGAGTACACAGCACTTCTATGTTCAGCAGCAGTGAGTGTGGGGCTGAAGAGCACTATGTCTCTAGAGATATAGAATAGTGGGTGTGGCAAAATTGTACCAACAGTGTGAAGGTCTTAAAGGGGCATGGTTAAATAAAATCTAGTCCTAACATGCATATTCAACCATCAGCCCTGAAACACTTCTATTACATACGATTGTCTGCTGAAGAACTTAATAAAATATTTAGGAACTACACTTCTATTACACACGCTTTTCAGCTGAAGAACTTAATAAAATATTTAGGAACTACAGAGAAACTAGCAACAATTGCGACGCTATTGAGAAGTATTGGTGGTCAGTGGCTATCTGTAACAATAACCCCCCCCCCCAGCATTGGTGATGAGTGGCTGGCTGTAAAATGAATAACTCCCTACATTGGTGGTAAATGGCTGGCTGGAAAGTGTCCCTTATCTTACCTGTTGGTCTAGTTGTTAACAAAAAAAATCCACCACATACATGATCAGTTCCACACAGCCCTCTCTTCACATAGTGTTAGTTTTCACAAGTACACAGTCACTATGGTAATGGTACCTAAGAGCACTGTGTACAGCTGGTACCCCAACCCCCTTCAGCATGATACCTGGAAGTCTTGCAGTAAAGAGGTGCCTGCCCCCATCTCCCTCTTCTGCACAGAGGCTTGTTACAGTGGACTATATATCTTGTCTTCTCAAATGTCACTTGAATAGCAGTAATTGTTAGGCTCTGTTCACACCTAGGCCTATTGAATATGCGCGTTTGTCGCAACGCACGTTTTTACAGCGATTCGCGGTAAAAAAAATGTGCGACAAACGCGCGTTTCCAAGGGCTACTTGGCTGTATCCCAATGGAAAAGCGCGACAAAAACGCAGCAAAGAAGCTCATGTACCTTTTCAGGCGTAGGCCGTTTTGTAGCGCGTTCAGACGGGCTGAAATACGGCAAGGTGTGAACCATACCAATAGAAAACAATGGGATTTTCATGTTTGAGCGTGTTGTAGAGCGTTCGTAGAGCATTGAACGCGCTACAAAACGTACAGGTGTGAACCAGGCCTAAGCCTGGTTCACACCTGTATGTCTTTGCGGTATCGCGAATCGCGACAAACGCGCATATTCAATACACCTAGGTGTGAACAGAGCCTAATGGTTCCACACCCCTTAGAAAAAGTTCACAGGTGTGGATGAAATGCATGAGTTTGGTCATGATTTTGTTAAAAGTTGCAATCATGAAAATGTTCTATGCCATTGTCATTTACAGATTTGTATTGCTCATGTCTAGATTGTACATAGAACAATATCGGACCTCTGAAAAGTACAAGCATGCATATGTACTCAGTACATTTTTTTATCCTTTAAAAGCAATATTTTGCTCTAGGTAACCAAAACATTTTTCTGTTCTCAAAGTGAATCTTTTCCCACATCATTTGTTACCAATTACTCAGCTCAACACAGAAGTAGAGCATATTATTTTTGTTTTCTTTAAACTCGGTTGGAGCAAAGACTTCCTATCTAAATCCACAACCTTATCTCTTGTCCTATAGAGTTCATCTGCCTTATATACCTTCTGCAAGAATCTTACATTAAGGACTTGGGATTGTGAATAAAAATCTTCCAGTTTATTACAGTTTCGAATGATGCACATAAACTGTCCTTTGGGGATCCCTCTTAGCCATTGGGAATGATGACAACTTTGAATTGGGATATACCCATTCTTGTCTGTGGTTTTGAAATACGTTTTGGTCAACCACCCATTCCCCTCCTTAGTGATTTGTAAAATATGTAGTGTCAGTAAAATATTAGTGTCAGTTACTATAGTTATTATACTGATTGGCCTCTACTGAGTATTTTTGGAGTAATTTTTTTATTTGAATTGAATACATAATTCCTTCAAATAGTAAAGAGAACGTGGGTTAGATGGGAAACAATGATTTGACTATACATTTATTTATTTGATTGCTGTTTCCTATTTCTCTTTTCTTTGGTTCAAAATATATTTTTAAATGTCATTTATTGATAAGATTTGTATTAGATCGTTTCAGAAGTTTTTTAGAGTTATACATCCTTTGTTTTTAAATCATGACTATTTCTATTGTTGAGATTTCTATTAATCGGTCATTTTTTTTTTTTTTTTTTTCTGATATAGGCGGCGTTGAACGTGGGCGGGTAGCAACCTTGTTGTAATATGTGGTTATATAAGGATACTAGGGTAGGGGATACCCTATCTGTCAAGGACTTATAGAATTCGGCGGACAAGCCGTCAGGACCAGGAGCCTTCGAGCCGGGGGAGCCATGAATAACTGCCTGGACTTCCTGGAGGGTTATCTCCGCGTTCATGCGTTCCAGGTCTGCGGCGGATAAGGAAGGTAAGGACACGGTGTCTAGAAAAGAGGACCCTGCAGAGAGGTTTCCACCATCCGCCGCATACAAGGATTGGTAAAACGTACGAAATGTATCACATACAGTCTCTGGGTCCGCGGACATCTCGCCCCTGTCATTGGTCAAGTTCAGGATGTGGGTTGGAGCGTTATGTCCCCTGATCAAGTTCGCCAACAGTTTCCCTGATTTGTTCCCAAATTTAAAAAATTCCACTTCTTTGTGGGAGCGAATTTGGAGGTCGTATTGGGCTATCCAATGGTCACAAGTGTGCTTAGCCTGGATCCAGTCAGATCGAGACTTAGGGGAAGGGGCTTGGCGATAATGAAGATAAGCAGTCCTGGCCACTGTGCATGCCTCAGCATACCCCCGTCTTGTCCTTCTCTTCTGGGAGGAGACATATGCCAATATCCTGCCTCTCAGTACCGCCTTAGCCGTCTCCCAGAAGAGAACAGGATCCCCAGCATGCTGAGCATTATCAGAAGCATAATCATCCCACCATGATGTTAACTGTGCATGAAACGTATCGTCAGTACGTAGGTAGGAAGGAAAGCGCCAAACTAAAGGTCTGGAGGGCATCCCCAAATGTGCTATGTCCATCATCAACGGAGAGTGGTCCGATACGACCATATCTTCTATGACCACAGAGGAAACCTTGGACACCATGTTAGGCGAGACCAGGAACATGATCAGACGTGAAAGGGTGTCATGCCAGAGTAGCCGGGACCGCGTTGAAGTCCCCCCCAAGGAAAACATAGGTGTCAGGGGCAGGAGGAGATTGTCGCGACAATAGCTTGTCAAAGAAGGGTTTGTTGTCCAGGTTAGGGCCATAAATATTCCAAATTTCGAGGGTAGTTTTTTCGATCTGTATAGTCACCTGGGTAATCGGTCATTTTTTTATTGAGCACACATTTCCTCCAATTACTGGAGTATTTATAGATCAAGTTGCGCTAGTTATTGGACAACTGCCTTTCTTTGAAAAAGTCACATGACGAAACGCGTCAAAAGGGCAGATTTGTAGGATACATGGGATGCTTTTAGACGCTGTTTTTTATCTATTTTGTCCGTCCGGTTGAAGTTTTTTATCTCTCATGTAAGTCGCTATTTTGAATAACTTTCATTGCTTGTCGTACTGCACCATGAGGATTGTTACCTTTTTTCCTAATTACTTAAAAACACTTCCGGGATTCTGAGGGGGACCGTTGAACCTAGCACGGGAAAAGCCGCTACTATCAGGATAGCTGAGAAAAGGTGCAATGCTGAAGGAGAGAGATGTCTCCTGATGCCCGGTTTCTGTTGGGGAAAACGAGGTCTTCCATGAGAGGGAACTGTGGCCTTTTTGAGGGGCCATATTTACTCACTGCATCTGGTGAGTACCCAACGTTTGGGGGGCTGCTGGATCAAAAACAAAATAACAGAAATAACTTTTCCCTTTTTACACCGCTAATAAGTCTGTTTATTTGAACATTGTGGTTCTTCACTGACATCTAGTGTTTCACTTTAGGATTGCTACTAAACAGTTTACAATTGACACAATATTTTTCATTTGTTACATTGTGATTCATTCTTTCAGAAATGTTTTTTTACAAGCGATTATCGATTGGCTTATTTCTTTCACTGTTAATTTTTGATGTTAGCACACTTTTTTTTGTTTTTGTTTTTTTCACTACAAAGTTTGAATCTGAACAAAATTTTTGCACTTATTATATATTGATAGTATATAGTTTATTTACCATTTCTGGTATATTTATCAATATATTCATCATTTATACTCATCACTAAACCAGGATTATTGGTTTTCACTCACTAATTGATATAACATAATTTTGTATATTTGTTGTTCACCTTCAGACACTTTTTAATTTGAGCTAGGGCTATTGTTTCAGGCATGACATACTGTTGTGCATATCTCATAAAAATACATGAGGACACCATATTTTTACTTTTATGTACAGACTGCAGACTTTTTTTCCAGGCTGTTTTTTTATTTAAAATAGTTTTTCCCAACCTGTGCTAAAAACAAAACAAGTTAAATTGTCACCTTCAATCCAAAGCTGCCCTCCACAGGTCCTCTTCACCACAATATGTCCTTAATCTTCTGTTCCACTAAACCCAGATGACTGATGAAAGACTGAATGCAGAGCTTCAGGGCCTCACCATGGTGTCCTGCATTCATTATGTAATGGTGCAGAGAGAGGCTCTGACATCATCACATCAGTGCTACTCTCTGTATCATTGAATACTGCCAAGCTAAGAGAAAAGAGGACCCTTAAGCATCATGTGACCAGCCTAAAGATTTCAGAAAAGGTTAGTAAATAAATTGCAAAAGAACCAGCCTGAGGGACCTTCAGTGGGAGGGGAGGTACAGAGCCCAGAGTTGAACTTTAAACTATTATAAAGGTGCAACGGTTTTCTTGTTTCTCCCTGAAGATGATATTGAGGCAGGATATGAGGTTTGCACTATATTTGCAATCCCTCCACTGGCTTCCACTCGCCCAGAGGATAAAATTCAAAATATTAACAGTCACCTATAAAGCCATCCACAACTCTGCCCCCGGATATATCTCAGAAATTGTCTCAAAGTATCACCCTAAACGTCCCCTCCGCTCATCCATTGACCTCCTGCTTTCCAGCTCCCTTGTCCACTCCTCCCATACTCGCCTCCAGGACTTCTCTAGAGTCTCTGGAACTCCTTACCCCAACCTGTCCGTCTATCTCCCACCTTGACTGCTTTTAGGCGTTCCCTAAAGACTCATCTCTTCAGGGAAGCCTATCCCACCTCAACCTAACCACTGAACCTTCACATTCTCACATAATTCATTCCCACAGCTACCACAGCTACCTCATGTATCATTTCCCCCTCCTCTTTTAGATTGTAAGCCCTCAGGGGCAGGGCCCTCCTTACCATCTTGTCTTGAATTGTATTGTAACTGTAATGTCTTCCTTATATTGTAAAGCGCTGCGCAAACTGTTGGCGCTATATAAATACTATGTAATAATAATAATAATAATAATAATATGGAATTGTTTTAGAGTAGGTATTAAATGGAAATTGTTCTTGGTTATAAGTATATAGATTATGGAAAAACACTGCTGCTTTTAAAATTCAAAACATATGGCCTTTTCCAGAGGCTTTGTTTTGCTCCTGCATTTGGCTGCCCTGAAAGCATAAGTGATTTCCAGGTGCAGTTTGAATTTTTTTAAACTGCTTAACGGCAAATGGGATGCAATTGTTTGCTTTTAGCCTGAGTTCAGCAGCTTTTTCCTTTTTGGTTTTAGAAATTTTAGCTCCGGGGTCATATTAATATCAATTTTAAATTTGAATCCATCTTAATTTAGTTTTACTATTTCCATTAGCGCAAGTTAGTTTGGTTCACTAAATATAAATAAAGTAGCATTCACATTTCATTGTGCTTTCTTAGCACAGGTATACACAGCTCAGACAATCCTTGCTGCTTTCAGTCCGACAGCCTTCTCTCAGCACAAGAATTATATCAGCAAACACTGCCCAATGCCTTTTATTATATGGCTTTTCTTTCATTCACCTTGTAAAAGTGCAGAGAGTGGCTCTGACGTCATAACATCAATGCTACTCTCTGTATCTTTGAGTCTTATAGCATCATATGACCAGCCAAAAGATTTCAGAAACGTTTTAGTTTTTTTAAAGTCCTTTTTTTGTGAATGACTAAGCAGGGATACTATGTAACCCTTATTCATGTGGGTGACTTGGTATGTGGGTATCCCCTTATTCTAAAGGGGACTTCCAGATTATGGAAACTTCCATCCATACAGATGAGGTACTTGTTCCCATGAATAAATTGAAGGCATGTGACTAGGAAGGGTTCAGGAGAAGGGCTGCATGCTCTCTCCCCCCTTCATTTCTCGACTAGCCAGGTTGCATGTGTAGATAATGGTCTGGTGTGAATTTTGGAGGGACCCCATGTTGTTGGTTTCTTGTTTTTTTGCAGTGCACATGGCCAGAAACATAACAGGCCATGTGCACTGCAGAAAAAAAACAAAGAAAACCAAGTGGGGTCCCCCTCAAAAAATCCAAGTACAAGTCATTTATCCTGGACTAGTAGTCTTGTATTTTTTAAGTCGGCACCCACACACAAAAAAGCAAAAAATGACTTGAGGTTTCCCCAAAATCCATACCAGACCTTTATTCTTGATACGTGTCTGATATGGATTTAGAGGGGGACACAAGGCAAAAAACCCCCAATGTGGGGTCCCCCAAAATCTATACCAGACCCTTATCCAGGCTTGTGGCCTGGCTGCCCAGGAATAAGAGGTGCCCCCTCCTAAACTATGCCAAGCCACATGCCCTCAATATGGGGAGGGCACTTTGCCAGGGGGCTCCCTCTGACAAGATACCATGTGCCCATGTTGACGGGGACAAGGACCTCATCACCATATTCCTGGCCTGGTGTGTGACTTTTCAGAATATGGAAGCCCCCTTACAACAAGGAAGCCCAGGATATCCGGCCACCTCCTACATGAATATGTGCCTCTTGTTACTGATTACTTTTTTTAAGTAAAATGTAAATAAATACACCCACATTATGACAAGTCCTTTTATTATGGAGAAAAAAGAAAAATGTCCCACGGTCTAAGTCCACCATCAATCATGTGTCTCAGTGGTGTAGATCCATCATCAATCACAGTGAACATTGCCCTGAGGACACAAATAAGATGACCATACACTACAATCTTGGCAGAAAACATTGATAAATAGACTCCTAACAGAACGTCTGCCAGTAATTCTCCAAACAATGTATTTGCTCCCAGTAACCTGTGCAGTGAGCAAAATACTATGAGTGGGATTTATCAAAACTGGAGCAAACAAAATCAGCTTCTCTCTTTAATTTTCAAATCTTAACTGAACAAACTGAAGTGAGATGCTGATTGGTTGCCATGCACAACTGCTCCAGATTTTGCCTGCTCCCGTTTTGATAAATTCCCCCTTATGTGTATGGGAAAGTGCAACTTTTTAACCCTCTGCGCTATATGTGAGAGCACAACTATTTCTAATATCAAAACAGTGTTTTATGACATTGGCATTGGAATCGTACGATTCTCGGCGAGTTAGTGGCCTGCATGTTTGACAACTGCCGAACGGGCCAGTGTGCGCACGTGTACACTGCCCGTTTGCAGTCATCGTAAGCCCACCCCTCATTACAGTCATCGGAAAGCCCACCCTTTAAGGGGGCGGGCTTGCGATGATCGCAAGTACAATTGCCTGTCCAAGATGGGCAGATCGTACGTTTTTTAAAGTACTTTACAACCCTCGCAAGACAAAAGTCTTGCGAGGGTTGTAAAGTGTATGGCCACCTTAAGTTGGCCCCGTATGTATGCATGTGAGATAGGGACCTTAGATTGTAAGCTCCCTGAGGGTAGGGACTGGTGTGCATGTGCAACTAAGTTAAGCGCTGCGTAAATTGTCGGCACTATATAAATAATAAATAAATACAATTTTTTTGATTCTCCTGTAGATATGTCTGATCTGTAAATAATGAAACGCACATGTTCCCTGAATCACCTGATTTTCAAACCATTTCTCCCATCACTACTAACAAGTATAGTCATAGGCATCAAGAATGCAAGAAATACATTTAGATTTAACTGAGGTAAAGGGGTTAAAACATTACCCCAAATATACTTGTAATATTAGAAAACAGAGTTATCTATAAATACATACATTGACCAGCTGTTAAGGGGAGAGTTATGGTTTGGGATTTATATCTATCTTCACATCTAAGCTTCAAAGTGAGAGAAGCATTTTTTTTAATAGAAAAGCTCATTCTATTTCTGGACTGTTTAAGCTCTTTAACCTTCTGTTGCTCTAATTCCAGTAATGAAATACTGATTGACAGCCCACTTTCAATTTGCCAGTAACAACAAAACTTTGATTAGAATACTTAAATCAGATTGTTATAAGTTAAAATGATTATATTATTTACACTAAGCGTGTCTTTGAAATAAGCATATGTAATTGCATTATTTGTCTCTACACTTAACAAGAAAAATATAACTTAGTTTGAAATGTATATAATATGTTATAAAAAACTGATTTTACATTTGTTCCCAAAACCCCCCCCCCCCCTGCCCTTCTTTCCGTTTACATATATTTGTTTGTTTCCAGACTATCTCTGCAAATGGCAGCATTTTTAATTTTCTCAATTCTACAAATCTACAAAATGTGGAGATATCCGAACCAGAACATATATATCATTTTATTGTAAAAATTTATAAAATTCAACTTCTGTTCTGCACAGACTTCAACACAAACACACATCACATTAAAAGCACCTAAAATATCCTCTTTGAATTATATGGTTTTAAGTATAAGGACATAATAAAAAATCATCTAGTCCTTAGCAGGCCTTAAAATTAGGAAAATACAACCTCAGATGAGCAACAACACATGACATATTAAATCATTATTTATTTTACAAACATAAAGCCAAAATGGAGCAGACATATGTGGAAAACTTAGCACACTTTATGATTCAATAGCTTGTAAAACCACCATTAGCAGCAATAACTTAAAGTAATCATTTTCCATATGACTTTATCAGTCTCGCACATCATTGTGGAGGAAATTTAACCCACTCTTCTTTACAATGTTGCTACTATTCACTAAGGTGTGATAGTATTTGTTCATGCACAGCTCTCTAAAAGGTCCTGTCACAGCATTTCAGTCAGGTTGAGGTCCAGACTTTGACAAGGCCATTGCAACACCTCAGTTCTTCTCTTTATCAGCCATTCTGTTGTAGGTTTGCTGGTGTGCTTGGGATCATTGTCCTGTTGCATGACCCAATTTCAGCAAAGCTTTAGCTGTCACACAGATGGCCTCATATTTGACTCTAGAATACTTTGGTATACAGAGAAGTTTAATGGTTAACTCAATGACTGCAAGGTGCGCTAGTCCTGTGGCTGCAAAACAAGCTCAAATCATCTCCCCTCCACCACCATGCTTTACAGTTCGTATAAGGGTGCTTGTGCTGATATGCTGTTTTTGTGGTTTTTGCCAAACGTGGCTCTATAAATTATGGCCAAGCATCTCCTCTTTGGTCTCATCTGTCCAAAGGACATTGCTCCAGAAGTCTTATGGTTTGTTCAGATGCAATTTTGCTAACCTAAGCCATGCTGTCATGTTCTTTTTAGAGAGAAGAGGCTTTCTACTCGCAACCCTTCAAACAAACCATACTTGTTTAGTCTTTTTCTAATTTTACTGTCATTAACTTTAACATTAACATGTTATCTGATGCCTGTAGAGTCTGAGATGTAACTCTTGGGTTTTTTGATACTGCTCGGAGTATTGCACAATCTGACCTTGGGGTGAATTTGCTGGGACTTCCACTCCTCGGAAGATTAGCAACTGTCTTGAATGCTTTCCACTTGGGATTAATCTTCCTCACTGTAGAATGATGGACTTCAAATAGTTTGGAAACCCTTCCCAGATTAATGGGCAGCAACAATTGCTACTCTAAGATCACTGCTGATGCCTTGGCAATGTGTTAACACACACCTGAATGCTCCAGACCAGCAAACTGCTAAAACTTTTATAGAGGTGGTCATACTTGCTGATGATCAATTAATCAAACACATTTGATTAACAACACCTGGCTTCTACTTAGCATTTTTATTCCTATGGAAGTAGTAAGGGTGTACTTAGTTTTTGACACAAAACTACTAATCTACTTTGGCTTTTATATTTGTAAAATAAATAAGGACACGCTGTAATGTGTCACGTGTTGTTTACCTGAGGTTGTATTTACCTTATTGTAAAACCTGCTACAGACCAGATGATTTTTATTATGTCCTGATACTTAAGGGCCTGTTCACATGAGTTTCAGGTCCGGATCAGGAGTTTTGACGTGTTTTTGATGCGCTTTTGATGCGTTTTGCGTTTCCGGACCGTTTCCTGACCGTACAAAATATGACATGCAGTATTTTTCTGAACGAACTGCGCACGTGAGAACAGTAGCCCATAAAACACATAGGGATACATTGGGATGCATTTTTAGTGCAGGAGCGTACGGATCAGGTCAGCACAGAAAACGGACGTCGTGTGAACAGGCCCTAAAACCATAGAATTCAAAGGGTGTGTCATTTTTTTTCACATGACTATGTAATCCATCTTTGGGTACTGTATATAGACTGATAACATCCATACTCTATGCAACAATCTTCATACAACCAGCGTATATATATATATA
>NW_017308094.1:9756-18651 GCF_000935625.1 Nanorana parkeri | reverse complement strand
TATATATATGGGGGGCAAAAAAGGCCACTAGTTTGTAGATATAGGAGGCAAAAAAGTAACTAGATTCAAAATAATCCAAGCAATCAAAAAGCAAAAAACAATGAGAAAACAACAATGGACAACAAAACAGAAAAAAGTTGTATAGGTAATATTGTAAAGGTAATATATAAAAGTAATACCTGTTGATTCAAATAGCATATGTGTTGAGGCTTTCCAAGATGAGCAGCAAATGTGCTGCTAGCAGTCCTCTCCTCTGTATATATACCCAGTTCCTCCTCCCACGAACAGCATTCGCGCAAACAGGAATGTTTACGAGCATGCGCAAATGGCTATTCAATGTGAACCGGAAGAGGAAGACAGGGAAACAGTTCCAAGGGCATCCCAAAACAACCAAATAATGGTAAGCATGCCCACATATGTGTGCCTAATGCCTCAGTTAGGATGAATAAAATATTAAAAAAGAGGAAAAAAACATAAAGAAAACAATTTTTCCCCACTTTTGATTATTGTTTTTATAGAAAAATAGCACAGCTAAAAAAATTTATTTGTTCTTTATATGGAAACACCCTCACATCCCTAGGATTTGAGATTTTTTTTTGTACGTCTGGACCTAAAAACAAAAGGATAACAATTTATTTATTTTTTCTCTAAAACCTAATAGTGGTTAGGTGGCCTACAATGTCAATGTCAATAACTGTCATACTTAGTGACAGCGACATACTTTGAACAACGCCGTTAAATAGAAAAATGAACCCCATAGGGTGAAAAACAAAGGTGCAGCTCAGCTGTGGATTTTCATTGTAAGGGGTTAATTTGTATAATTATTATAAGATCAAATATATTTGTATATATAATTGTTATTTTGTTAAATTATTTGTATTTCTTTACACTTTTTTTAATACTTTACCCTTTTTTCCCCACATTTTTGTCTATTATATTAAGCAGCCTCTTTGACTGCTTGATAATTTAATTATTTGTAAAAATTTTTGGTTATTATTAGGCTGCTTAAAACTTAGGAGCAGCCAATGTTAACCTTAGTGACTAAATATGCAGCATGTCAGATTCAGATGTCACTAAAGACTTCTAAACATTCTAAGAACATCAGAAGTCTGAAACAATGGTTTTATGTTTTTATTACAATTATGCAAATGTTTCCTTTTCCCACAGATTTCTAGGAAGCAGAGAAATATGTAGCAAGATGAAACAGTTGTATGTTTGTACACATCGGGATCTGTAGAGAGCTGTCAAAACAGATCCCGATGTGTACAGAACTGTCAAAACAGTGATGTAGCATAGCCGTTCACACGGCTCTATTGTCACTGTCAGATACTTGATCGCTGACAGCGATCAGGTATCTGTAAAAGCTTAATTATTTCATTAATGTAAGAATTAAGCTTTTACAAAAGCTTAATTCCTTTATTAATGGATGCCTTAATGCTGAGACATCCATTATTGAGCAGTAACCGCTGATCACGTACAATGTACTTGGTCATTCATTTGAGCACTTCATGCTGTACAGTGTACGTCTCCAGTCATGAAGGGGTTAATGTATTTTTTGCCAATTTATCAGATATCAAAAAGTGACAATGTTCAGAGAGGGTAGCAGCAGCAGCGAGTTTCAGAGTATTATATAGAAGGAATGTTCTAGAGTGATTTATATATTTCTAATTTGATCTGGCACAGATATACCACTGCAGGCTTTTATGGAACGACTATAATTTAACAATTACAATCTACTTTTTACCATGCAGTGTAATCCAACTTCTATTTCTTTTCTGGATATCTTCTCTCCTACTTGTGAAGCCCTGATTGGCTAAAGCCTTGCACCTGCCCAATCATGTCCCAGTACTCTGTAAGAGCCATGATTGGGCAAAGTCATGATGACTTTGCCCTATAGCGGCTTACCTGTCAGATGCCGTTCAACCGTAAACAATTGGGCATGTCACCACTAACTCCGCCCAATTGTTTATATGTTGCAGGCATCTGTCAAAATGCCATTCTGCGGTGGGAGTTCATCGAGAGCAGACGGGACAGCAGTTGTCGATTTTTTTTCTAAATTATTATTTCTATTTATTTTTTATTTCGTAGAGTCATCGTCATCATGGACAACACTGGACGTCGTGATTGACCCTGGATTACATTGGTGGATTCAATTTTTTTTTTTTTTTAAATAAAAGACTTGTCAAAAACATGTCTTTGTTTTTTTATAAAGATTTTTTTTCAAAAGCCTGGTCTTTTAATTTAAAATTTTATTTAACCCTTTAGTGAATGGGTAGGGTACCCCGTACTCATTTACAAGGGGGGGGCGCCTTTATGAAAGGGGTAGCCTGCTGTGAATAATCCCCCTGCCAGCACCCCCACAACCAATGCCCCGGGGCTTGTGGGGAAGAAGCCTTGTCACCATCGGCATGGAGACAAGGTGCTTTTCCAGGGGCGAACCTGGAAAAGCACCCTCCCAGTGCCGAGGGCATGTGGTCTGGTATCGCAGGGGGGGGGCACTCGCTCATCCCCCCCTTTCCTTCCCTGCCAGGCCTGTGCTCGGGGGTCTGGTATGGAATTTTAGGGGGAACCCCACGTCCCCCCATTTTTTGGGGGTGGGGTTTCTCCTTAAAATTCCTACCAGACCTTGATGGCCTGTTATGACTTTGAAGCGGAACGCCACGCTTTTCTTTTTTAAATCGGGCCCCTCTTAACATTTCTACCAGACCTAAAGGGTCTGGTATTGTTTGGGAGGGAACCGCACGCTTTTTTTTTCTTCTTCTAAAATGTAATTTTTTTTTCTTCACAAATGTCATTTTTGCTGCAGCAGGTTCTATGCATTGTACAGATGTGCCATTACAATATTTAAAGGAATTTTTCATTTTTATTGTTTCACTTTAAATGCTGTTAAAATCACTGCTCCTTTAAAAACGGTATTTTTAAAAGGACAGTACCCGGTTCCCCATACCATTTTTATGGCCAATAAATTGCATATAAACCATCAAAATGGGGTCAATTGATTTTCAAAGTTCTAGCCCCATATACTTGCATTGAGTTCCAGGTCGAACTTTTTTCATGTTCTAAAGTTCGAATTCGAACTGAACAGGGAGGTGTTTGGCCCATCACTAGTAGTCATCACATACATTTGCTTTGGTGTTTCTATTATGTACAGAAAGTATAGCAGGCTAGCATATCACCCTTAATTAGCAAGGAAGGTCAGAGAGCTAGGTGTGAATTTGTGGGCTCAGTTAACCAGGCTAGACCTTTTAGGGAAATGCACAGCTGTGTAAAGGTGCCCATACACCTGCCGATTATCATACGATAATCGCGGGTGATCCCACGATCGTAGGATAATCGGCAGGTGTATGGTAGGCATGCGACCGTTTCTACTGTATGGTCGCACGTCTTTTGTCTTCCGAACACGCTGGAAAACCTGCCAAAAATCGTAATACGTTAGGCGGGTTAGTGGTGTGCTCGGAAGACAAATGCCGAAATGGGCCGGTGTGCGCAAGCGCGCACTGCCCGCTCAGCATTGCAGTCATCGGAAGCCCTCCCTTCAGCGGGGCGGGCTTGTGATGATCGCAAGTACAATCTGCCTGTCCAAGATTGGCAGATCACACAAGCTTTTAATTACCTTACAACCATCACACGAGGAAAGTCGTGCGATGGTTGTAAGGTGTATGACCAGCTTTAGTAAGTATTGTAACTTCTCCCTAGCATAAGTGGAAATAATATCCTGTTATTTTTAAGTGGCATATTAGCATGCATTTTATCTGTTCCTTTGTCGTCATTTTCAAAAACAATGCTTGACCAACTGACCAAAAGCAGGTGAAAAGCAGACAACATAAAGATGCATGTCATAAATACGCGTGTATCCCATAGTCCTGCGCTGGCATTTTGCATCAAGCAGCAATAGATTTTTTTTCCTAAAATGTCAGATATTTACTAACATTTGGTCGGTACTACACTTACAAATGATTATGTTAAGAAGTTTGATCTTCAACATGTATTATTAGCTTGTTGAACACCACGCAATTGTGTGCACAGTAATATGTCTGTGCATCATGGCCAGGGCTGCATTAAGAGCATCATGAGTCTGGTGCTGAGGATTTTGTTGGGCCTTTTTATGGAAATGGCGATGGTCACCGGGGGCCCTCTTCCTCCTGTCCAGGCCGTGATTTGTAGTCTCTCTACAGCTTGGGGTGAGTAGTGGAGCACCAGGGCCTGGTTGCAGCTGTGACCCTGGGAGATCTGCCAAGCTGTGAAGGGACTAGAAATCTTAGCAATACATTATACAGCAATGCAGAATACCTCCAACTATAGAGGACTACATATCCCAGTAATACATTACACATAAATGCAGAATACCACCATCCATAGAAGACTAAAAAATGCCAGCAATAAATTATAAAGAAATGCAGAATGGCACCAGCTATAGAGGACCAAAAATCCCAGTAATACATTGTAAAGCACTGCAGAATAATACCATCAGCTATAGAGGACTACAAATTCCAGCAATACCTTATACGGCAATGAAGAATAACATGAAGCTACATACTCTGTGTTGCACTGGGTTTGTGGCCATATGTTTGTGCAGGCTCTCAGGAGGCTGTGCAGGCTCTTATGTGGCCAGTGTAGGCTCTCAGGGGGCCAATGCAAGCTCCCGGTGGTCAGTGCCGCCTCGCAGGTGGTCAATGCAGGCTCCAGGTGGTTAGTGAGTGCTCTCAGGTCATCAGTGCAGCCTTTCAGGTGGTCAGTGAGGGCTCCAGGTGGTCAGTATGGGCTCTCAGGTGTTCAGTGCGAGCCCCGGGTGGTCAGTGCGGGCTCCAGGTGGTCAGTGCGGGCTCCAGGGGGTCAGTAGGGGCTCTTAGGTGGTTAGTGATGGCTCCAGGTGGTCAGTGTGGGCTCTCAGGTGGAAAGTGCGGGCTCCAGGTGGACAGTACAGGCCCCAGATGGTCAATGAGGGCTCCAGGTGTTCAGTACGAGCTTTCAAGTGATCAGTGTGGGATTCAGGTGGTCAGTGTGCGCTCCAGCAGCCCTACTGAGGAGGGAGTGGCCCTCTGATATGCCTGATTAGAGGGCTGCAGTTGCCTGGTTGCGGCCGGCCTTGCATTGCCATCGGGTCGGCCGCAATTTGGGCCAGTCGCGATTCGGGTCAAGTCAGTCTGGCTGCGATTTGGGCCTATTTGCAGGGGTGGGCCTGGAGCGGAAGCTCCACCCGCCCCTATGTTAATCTGGCCCTGATCGTGGCATGATATTTTCTGGTGTAGACATGTTTTGAACATTATTTTCATAAATTTGCCCTAATGCAACCCGATTACATTCTTTATATTTGAAAAACTATGACAGAGTTGCTGCTGTTCTAGGATACTGGGTCAGCCTAGGGCAATAACTATGGCAGGGGGTTGTCTCATAGGGTAGGTTCTAAGCCTTAGGTTAGCAAAATTTGTTCTGAATGAATTCCACAGAAGTTATTTACAATGATCCAGGAAAAGCAAGATTCACATTAATTGGATCCATGCCAGTCTTTGATAAATAAGCAACTGAATCATGGGGGTTTGTGTTGACAAATTTACTCTAATTACTATTACTATCTAATTTACTCTATTACTTTTACCAACTTTTAGGCAATGATGATGTTATCTTGATATTGGTTACATGTGTTGTGGTATTGTGATATTTTATTAATCAGTTTATTAGATGTATGTGGTTAAATAATAAACAACTTGTAGCTACTGTGCTAGACATCACTTTTTTAAAACTATCTTCACAGATTTACATGTGGTTAACTTCCTTTGTAATGTTATAATACAAAATAAAAATTCTGGTAAAACATATGTTTTGTGGTTGCATTTTTATAAAAAAAAGTCTCCATTGAGCCTTTTGTGTTTTAATTTTTTTATTTACTGCAGTGACTGAACAGTCAAACCACTGTAGCTATAATTTTCAAACTCTCATTGTTGAAAAAAAAAACAGCAAACGGTGTGTGTGTGTGCATATATGTGTATATAATATAGATAATTTTGTTATGTTGCAGCCTGATACTACAATTGTTTAAATTGTTTTTCTCTCTCATTATTCTACACTCAATACCCCATAATGACAAAGTGAAAACAGTATTTTAGAAATGTTTGTAAATGTATGAAAAAGGAAAAACTGAAATATCACATTGGCATAAGTATGCGGATACTTTGCAACAACACTTGAAATTTAGCTCAGGTGCCTCTCATCTCTCTTCATCGTTGCTGAAATCAAAATAGTCCTGGGCCACTACACCTTGATTGGAGTCCACCTGTTGTAAAATAAATTGATAGGACACGATTCTCGGCGGGTTTTCAAGCCTGCTTGTTCGACGGAAGACGTACCACCGTACAGTAGAAATGGTCGCACGCCTTCCATACACTGCACGATTATCGTACGATCGCGGGATTTCCAGCGATTCTCGTACGAGAATCGTGCAGTGTATGGACACCTTTACATTGTTGTTCTTCTGAAAAAGTTAGCTACCTGGCTAAGTAGATGCTCCTCTGGTTTCAATACTTTGTCACTGATTGCAAATGTGGTAGGAGAAGTGAAATACTTGTTCTAGGTCGAATTACTTGATTTAAAGAGATAACGTCACCTTGTGATAAAGTGACAGTCTAAAGGTGCCCATAGACCTTACAACCATCGCAAGACTTGTGTCTTGCGGTGGTTGTAAGGTAAGACGCCCACCCGCTCTGAGCAGACTTCCGTCCGGCCGTTCACAGACGGCCATGGACGGAAGGTGGTTAACAAAATGTACTATCTGGCCATCTTGGATAGGCAGATCATACTTGCTATAATCGCAAGCCTGCCCCGCTGAGGGGCGGGCTCCCGATGACCGTAATGCTGAATGGCCAGTGTGCGCTTGCACACCGGCACGTGCGGCAATTATCTTACAAGCATGCCACAAACCAGCCGAAAATCATACGATTCTCGCCTGGTTTTCAAACATGTTCGTAAGACAAAAGTTGTGCGACCGTACAGTAGAAACGGTTGCACGCCTTCCACACACCTTGCGATTATCGTACGATAATCGCAAAGGTGTGTGGGCACCTTCAGTCAAATAACGTATCAATGTATCTTGCTGCACTCCTTACCGGATAGAAATTAAAACCTGTCTGATCCAGGTGGGTGCTCGCAATGACCACGAATGGCACCGTGTAATAACATGAAGTCCAAGAACATCACCAGCACTCCAATGTAAATGTGAAAAAGAGCTTGATGAAGGGGACCCTGTGAGGCCCCGAAAACGCTTGCATTTATGACAAATATGTGTCAATAAATCTATCTCTTTTGGTCATTCTGAGCTTGATAAAGGGGAACCTGTGAGGCCCCGAAAGCGCTTGCATTTATGACAAATATGTGTCAATAAATCTATCTTTTTTCACATTTACATTGGAGTGCTGGTGACGTTCTTGGACTTTACAGTCTTAGTCAAGTCCCCCTCTTGCAGTTATTCTCATCTTACTAGTTCTCCCTCACAGCTCCTGCTTCCACTGCAGCCAGCAATGAAATCCAAGTCTTTGGCTGGTCTCGGATGCTAAGGAAGGCAATGACATCACTCTTCTGGTCATGTGACAGTGAGTGGGCCTAGTGAATGACTGCTAGATCTGAGCACTGTCATCCCCATATCCAGAAGCACTGAGTATTGTCACTGGCTCTGTTGGAGGCAAGAACAGCAAGGGAGCACTGGTGAACTGAGTATAACTGGTATAGGGGGCCTTTACCGTGTCTGTTTAAGTAATAGGATCAGAATGACAGCCAGGCAACTAGTATTTTCAGGAAAAGGTCAGCAATGGCAGCTCAACAATCTCTTTCTCAATAGGTTTCTTTTAATAAAAAATATAGCATGTTTGGATACTGTGTTTGATTGTTTCTATTTTATCCCAATTTACCAAAATCTGTAACCATTCAAAAAATATTGAGGTTTATGCAGGCACGTTGAGTATTAACTGATTGATTATTAGATAGAAAACCCCTAACAATATCTATATTTGTTCATATTTAGTTTTAACATCTTGTCAACCTAAAATATTATACATTAGGTTTGGAAATGTTTTATTTCATTCCATTACAATCAAATCCATTACAAAGGCTAGAGGCCACCACCTAAAGTTGGTGGAGAAAAAATTCCAGCACAATGGGCGAAGAGGGTTCTTTACAGTAAGAGCGGTCAAGGTCTGGAACTCACTGCCATCGGCAGTGATTTCAGCCAAGAGTGTAGATTTGTTCATGAAACGTTTGGACAATTTCTTGAGGGACCGTAATATCCAGGGATACCAGTATCCCTAAGAATGAGATGATGCGTGGACCTATATGGGTTGGACTTGATGGACGTATGTCTTTATTCAACCCCAAATACTATGTAACTATGTAAATGTATTTTTATTTTCATGGACCGTAACACCACATCCGTTAATCATCATAAAAGAACTATTAAAATAAAATATCAGACTTTCTTGGTACCACTACATACAATCTTAATATAAAAATATCATTTTTTTTATTTGAACATTATATAAAATTCAGTATAAAATGTAACATTATCCTGGTATGAGAGCGGCGGGACCGGAGGTCGGGGAGACCGGTGGCACGAAGGCTGATCGAACAAGGGAAGGATGGGTGACTGATGATCCAGGCGACTGAGCGGAGAAGAGAGAAAGCTGAAACAGAAGTGAGAGGGTGTGAGCTGTGAGAGAGGGAGCAGGAGCAGTGACTGAAGAAAAGGATTGTGTGGACAAGACTGAGACGTGACTGGAATCAGGAGCAGGTCGTATGAAAGAGATTGGGGAGAGGGGGCTGTAGGGTGTCTTTGAGATTGTGTGTGTGGGGGGGGGGATTGTATGCATTGCATATACTAAACTTTTAGTATTTTATATTAAAACTGTTAGT
>NW_017308094.1:1683-9737 GCF_000935625.1 Nanorana parkeri | reverse complement strand
ATACATATATATATATATATATATATATATATATATATTATATATAGTGTAATATAAATGGGTAAGCCGTATTAGTCCAGAAGACAAGATGCCAAAAAAGACAAAACTTAGTATTGCAGTGTGCAATGATACCTTTCTGATTGGACTAACAAAATATATAAATGACAAGCTTTCGAGAGTGAACATCTCTTCTTCAGGTCAGAAGCAATACTAAGCAACATGACAGTTTGTCAGTTAAGACAGAAGAAAGTTGTTAACTTCCTTTGAAGGATCACTCCATCCAAAACCTCAAAATTAAAGTACTAACAGGGAATTTTAAAAACTCTCATGAAAGGAAAACATTTGAGATGAAAATTATTTTACATTTCAACGCCATAAAGGAGGGACTTAATGTGGATTCTGGTTTTCTGACACTACTACTACTACATCACTGCTTCTGACCTGGGCCAAGGCGCTAAATACTTTTTTCTCGTCGGTATTCACCAAGGAAAAAGACGGGTTTAATGTACATGATAAAACACATAATTTAACAGAAAATATACCTCAGGGGTTGACTGAAACTGGGATACAACATAAGCTTAAACTACTTAATGCAAATAAAGCATTAGGACCTGATAATCTACAGCCCAAGGTACTCAAAGAACTCAGCCAGGTAATAACGAGACCATTGTTACTAATTTTTAAGGAATCCATAATAACTGGTAGAGTGCCAAGCGACTGGCTAATGTGGTACCTATATTCAAAAAAGGGTCAAAATGACAACCGGGGAACTACAGACCAGTTAGTCTGGCATTCATAGTATGCAAACTGTTAGAGGGAATTATTAAGAACTACTTAGTGGAATTTGTCCAGGATCATGGCATAATAACTGATAACCAGCATGGATTTAGGAAGGATCGTTCTTGCCAGACCAACCTGCTAACCTTTTACGAAGGGGTAAGTAGAGATCTGGATGGAGGGAGGCCAGTGGATGTAGTGTATCTGGACTTTTCCAAAGCATTTGATACGGTGCCACATAAACGCTTGTTATACAAGCTATGGTCTATGGGCATAGATGAAATAGTGTGCACGTGGATAGAAAACTGGTTACAGGAACGTGTACAAAGAGTATCGATTAATGGCACCTTTTCAGACTGGGCTGAGGTCACAAGTGGTGTGCCCCAGGGTTCTGAGCTGGGCCCCATGCTCTTCAACCTGTTTATTAATGATATCGGGGAGTAAATAGCCATGTCTCAGTGTTTGCTGATGATATGAAAATTGGGAGGGTAATAGGCACGGATTTAGACATTGTAACATTACAGGAGGACCTGGATAAAATCGGGGAGTGGGCAACTGTATGGCAGTTGAAGTTCAATGTCGATAAATGCAAAGTAATGCACATTGGAGTTAAAAATAGGCAAATGGACTATACACTTATGGGTGTGCCACTAGGGAAGTCGGAAATGATTTGGGGGTCATTGTAGACCGCAGATTGAATAATAGCTTGTAGTGCCAGGCTGCTGTATACAAAGCAAGCAGAGTCCTGTCTTGCATTAAGAAAGGAATGTATTGCAGGGACAAGTCTATAATTTTGCCACTTTACAGATCACTGGTTTGGCCTCATCTGGAGTATGCGGTCCAGTTTTGGTAACCGGTATTCAGAAAAGATGTCCTTGAGCTAGAAAAAGTCCAGCTGAGGGCAACCAAACTCATTAAGGGGTTGGAGGACCTGAACTATGAAACAAGGTTGTTAAAATTAAATATGTATATAAACTGTTCAATGGTGACAGCAACATTATTAAAAAACTCTTTATGGTTAGCTCCGTAACAAAGACCAGAGGGCACCACCAAAAATTGGTGGAAAAAAATTTCAACACACGGGGCGCAAGGGGTTCTTCACAGTTAGAGCGGTTAAGGAATGGAACTCACTGCCGCAGGAAGTGATTTCAGCTAAGAGTGTGGAATCATTCAAGAAACTCTTGGACGAGTTCCTTGGAGACCGTAACATACAGGGATACTAGTACTCCTAAGAGCAAAATCACACATGGACTCATACACACGCACACACCAGCTCAACATAAATGCATACACACAATAGGTTGGACTTGATGGTCTTATGTCTTTATTTAACCTCAACTAGTATGTAACTATGTAACCCCTGTGGATTTCCTGTTTGGCAGTTTCCCTCCTTGTTCCCTGTGTAACTGCTTACTTTCAGACCTTCGTGATTCTCTGTGGTATTGCGGTGCATTCACCTGTGAGGTATGAGTGGCCATACTTGTCTGTCTGCTGATTGCTAAACACTTGTATGTGCCCTCTTTTCACTCCCTTGTGTCTGTTTCCCCTATCTGCCCTGCTCTCGTTCTGTGTCACCTGGGCTGTATTCACTGTTTCCACATTGATCTTGCTAGTTCCTTCCTTGTGTATTGTTCTGTTCCTTCCTTGTGGGCATCTCCCTCTGTGCCCATCCTCACTATCTGGGAGTCATCTCCTGTCTTCGTTCTGGCCTCCCCATATGTGTGTTTCCTTATAGCTCACTACTGTGCTGTCCTGCACCTTTGTATAATGCACGTTGCCTGTGTGTCTTCCACTGAGCATTCCTGCCATTGAATCCTGTAACCCTGTGTATGAACTTTGCCTGTGTGCATCCGGCAACGTACGCTCCCTGTGTGTTCCTGCCACTGTATCCTGTGCATGCACTACGCCTGTGTGCATCCTGCTGACCAAAGTGCTTGTTCCATTGCACTTTGGTCAGTTGTGTCTACACAGGTGTTACAGGGCTACAACAGGGAGCTGCCCTGCCGCACAACATTCTCACCATTTGAGGCTCTGGAGAAGACCAGGCTCTCCTTAGATCCTGCAACTCCGGCACACCCATGTTTACTGTGCAGGCACTCTGCTCCCAGTCCCCTGCGTTTAGCACAACTCGTGTCCCTTCATTACTCAAGACTTGCATTTTAGGCCTATTCCCTGTCCTGGACCGCTCTGCAAAACCCGGAGCTCAGGATCCCCAGTGGCCCGGTTCCCAGCATGCCTGTCAGGTATTCACAGTACAAAGTAAACTCAGGGGAACCTATCCTCAGCTATGTTACTGACCACCTTTATATTTTCATATACAATACTTGTCAATTACCGTGATTCCCTTTTCCTAATGGTTATTAGTGTGTCATAGAGGCAAGGATAACTTTCTATATGCTTCACAGGTATTGAGGCCTGCTTTGTCAGAAGAACCTCTGAGGATTTTTAGTAAATCTATACACAATCAAAATCCAAAGAGGATAAGTGTCATATACTCATTACAATTTAGTATATTAATATACGCCAATATAGTGCAAGCTCCAATAAATTCTTAAATGCGGAAATGCCTTTTATTCAAAAGCACCAGAGGTAATACCCTATAATTGCCCACCACAGCAAGTGAGGGGCACAGGCCAGATGAAAGAGGCCCCTAGAAAAAGGTATGATTACTGCAATGTAACAAAAAATATACAAAATAATCCATAAACGTCTAGTTTTCCATATCTGGAGTTTAATCTTCCTTAAGTTTTATGATTAAGTTGCATTCCTACCTTTTACAATGCAGAGTGTAATATATAAATGAACAACAATCTTTACCACTTGGTTACTGAAGGTGATTTTATACATCTGCCACTATCAACGGTGAATATTCAACATCTCGGTATGTAATCTCTGGTTCTATTCCTAGGTTCTGTTATTTTTATGTAAGCTTGAATCCTTAAACAAATAAAGCAAAATCAAATTGTATAGGTATTGTTTAATGTGTTTCATTTTAAGTTCACTGCATTTCATAGTTTTTCATTATTTCTTTCTCTGCAGAACATTGCAGAATTACAGAATTTCACTCTTGCTGGGAAGCACTTTAGCATAATTGCTTAAATGTTAGTTTAGTTAAGGGATTGAACTAGCTCTTAGTGCAGCGAAATTGTCTCTAGGGCAAATATGACCTACAAAACAACCAAAGTGGAATAAAAGAATGCTGATGAATTTCAAATTGCTTGGCTACATCTGCTGTTCTTTGGTGAAAATTAGTTTATTAGACATATTTTGAATGCAAGTAACAAACTGAGTTAACCCCCACCAGGGTCCACAACTTTATCTCAGTGCTGTTTTCTAAAAATAAAACTGCAGGTGTGTTTCCAATTTTATACCAAAAAAATAAATATAATTAAAACGTACAGCTTTGCTCCAGCATGAAATTCTATATTGGTGGGCACTGTAAATGAATAAAGATCAAAACAATCAGGCAATTAAAACATAAGTAACAGAAGAAGTAATCAGTTTCTATATACATTTGACCAACCAATCACACATTTTTTTAAAATTGAAGATAACTAAAAATTGTTTTATTCTAAAAATGTAAAATAGTTACCCGCCAAACAATGTTTTCTCAGGCTTGTTTGTTCTACCTATTAAAGGATTACCTTAACCAGAGTTACTAAGATTCTGTGATTTAAATGCCCCATGCCAGAACAACCACTACCAGCCAGCTTAGACTGATTTGGAAAACAAATACATGAAGAGAAAATAACTTTTCTCTGTGCTGCCTTAGCATTTTGTACACATGCATTAGATGACTGGGTAAAGGCTGAGCTCCAGCCAAGCAGCTGAATACTCAGTTGATGCAATGGCACCACCTCCTCCTGCTTCAGGCTGTTAATTAAATAATGATGGGGCAGCACACTGATGAGATTGTGTGAGAGCTCTGCTTCCTGTAGTCATGCTCACAGTTTTAGCACATTATAATGAACTAAAGCCCCATTGGCAAACACTTCTGCCTCTCCCTTTCTGACTGTCAATATCTTGCATTGCAGAGGATTTCAGAAAGGCTGTATGAATAAACGTATGGAATCTTCAACTTGTTATACATGCAATATAAAAAAGCCCCTAGTGTTCAAGACCAGCAATTAGCCGCAGCACAACCAACCTTTAAATGTACAGTAAACTTGATAAAAATCATACACCACTGCACCGCTAAAACCTGAGTATACCAATGCAACTGTCAAGTTTGCTGTGTAATAAAATGGTGACCTATAGTAACCAATCGATTTTAAACTTCTACTATGTTCCATTTAAAAGTTTTTAAAAATTTATTTTCAGACCTTCAAGCGGTTGGTTCTCTTGGGGAAGAAGGCTCATAACTTCACTAGACAGGCCAGAAGATTCTTGGAAAAATGTATGTATATACAGTATACATATTTTTTTTTAATGCAGGGGGGAGCTTAGGGTGGAAAAGGGTGTGGAGTAAGAAAGGAGTTTTGTAAAACTGGATTTCTGCTTTAAAGTGCACCTTTGCCCAGACTATGGACATTGAATATTTACAAATTCTTACCAAGTAGTAAGGGCTCTTTCACATGTGCGTTGAGAAATTACCGCAAGATCAATGCTCATTAACGCACCTATAGCATTAACAGGTGTCAAAAACGCTCACAAAATGCCCTGCAAGTAAGGGAGTGTTTTAAAGGGGAAGTGATGTAAAAAAGGGAAGTGACCAGCTTGAGGTGTACTTAGAAGGGTTGAGAACCACTGGCGTAAGAGGAGAAAGGCATTGCGCCAGTACTGGGTGCATCCAATTGTCTCACAGAGACTTTCCAAGGGTCACTTCCACACTCTATGCCAGGATTTACGCACCCATCCCCACATATTCTTTGAGTATACATGAAAGTTTGCTGGAGATCCTTCGACCCCATCATATGCATCACACCACAGATATGAGGCAACCAGCGTCTCCTGAAGAACATCTCCTGGTAACTTTGCAGTAAGTAATTGCATTACTTCATTGCTGTTTGCGAAAGGACTTACCACAGAGTTTGCCCCAAACTTTACAAAGACAAATAGCTAGTTTATGTGTGACTGCACTTTTTCTACACAATGTTGTGCGCCAAAGGGAAGGATATAATTTTAAGAACGTTCTAACACATGACATGGAGAATGCAACCTGGCGCATGGGACCAAGTACCCATTAGGCCTGAAATGTTAGGGAGCAATTTGCCAAATATTTCCCCACAAGGAGAGCTGCAATGGCAATATTCCAGAGTTTAGTGGAACCACTGCAATGTCCATATTATAAGCGCTGCGCAAACTGTTGGCGCTAAATAAATAATATGTAATAATAATTATTATTATTATCTACAGGGACTTCTGCGCTTGATTAATCTAAGAAAACTGGGCGTCTCTCCTTACAGCTGCTCACTTAAATTGGCTGCATGAGCCTGCATTAATGTCATTCAAATATGTGATGCGGCGCTATCACCCAACAAGTAAACAAATATTATGTGCAAAAAACAAATATTATAGTGAACAATACTATTGTGAGAGAAAACACACACACACACGCACAAACGCACACACACATATATATATACATACACTGAGTGGCCAGATTATTATGACCACCTGACATTTGTAGGCAAATTAGCTATAATTAGCTATAATTTCGCACTGAAGTTGCTAGATGGCCAGACCATTATAAATAGGGAAGCAGGTTGTTTACCACGACAGTAATGCCCACTCTTGTAATTTCTATTTCTTGTGTATTTTTTGCTGAAGTGCTCATAAAAAACACCAGTGCTCTGATAAATAAGCCTCTCACCTCCGTGTTCAGACCCTTGGGTCTCAAAGCGCTTCTTATAGGGTAAAACTCTTTCCTCACACTATTTGAAGCTCTGATCTTCCTTCCTTCAGATGAGACCAATCCTGAACTTAATGTTTTCTCCTCTTTCGACAGCCCAACTTCATCTCAAAAAGATCTCTCAAAGACAGAAGTGGAAATCATAGCGCACCCCGCATGCATAAAATGATTTTATGAAAAAAATTACACTCACATAAAAACGAATAAAATCGCGTATCAGAATCACATTCCTGGATGTCAAATTAACTCAATAGTTAATTAAAAAATAGTAATTTAAAAAACGTACAATCTGCCCTTCTAGGACAGGCAGATCGTACTTGCGATCATCGCAAACTCGCCCCCCTGAGGGGTGGGCTTCCGATGACTGCAATGCTGAACGGGCAGTGTGCTTGCGCACACCGGCCCGTTCAGCAGTTGTCGAACAAGCAGGCCACTAACCCGCCGAGAATCGTTCGATTCTCGGCAGGTTTTCCAGCCTGCTTGTTAGACGGAAGACATGCGACCGTACAGTAGAAACAGTTGCACGCCTTCCATACACTTTGCGATTATCGTACGATCGCGGGATTTCTCGCGATTATCGTACGAAAATCGTACAGTGTATGGGCACTGTTAGACAACACTTTTTTTTAGAGAGCTGCCTGCATTTAATGAATTAATGAACACGTTGTTTCAATTATGTGTTTTACACACTGACACAGGACGTTTGCTACTTTATTAGTCATTTGGAGTTTTTTTAGATTATCATTTTTCTCTCAATAGTATTGTTCACTATAATATTTGGTTTTTGCACATATTATTTGTTTACTTGTTGGGTGATAGCGCCGCTTCACATATTTGAATGATATTAATGTCCATATTATGTTTGTAGGTTATGATTATCAACTCAAATCAAATAAATGTAATTTCCAAGGTGTGGAATAAACATTGGTTGTTGTGCTGCATCAATACTTGTCTCTTCTCTATAATGCTAATATGCTTTTAATTCTAGTTTGGATGTAGGTTCAGCAAAGTATTTGTGATTATCTGCATCTTCAGGCCCAGTTCATACAACTTCAGACCTCAGATCAGCCCCAATTCCAGCAACTTCAGACCTCAGATCAGCCCCAATTCCAGCAACTTCACACCTCAGATCACCCCAATTCCTGCACCTTCACACCTCAGATCACCTCAATTCCTACACCTCAGATCACCCCAATTCCTGCACCTTCACACCACAACAACAGACGCAGAAAATGTGACCAAAAGAAAAATGTTTATTTTAACATAGGTTCAGTTTTGCAATAAGAAATACAGGACACAATTGTGCTACATTATTTACAACTCTCGGTAGTAGGATTGCTTAGGTGAGGTGGAGCGGTAGGTGGTTGGGCTGGAGGGAGAGATTTGAGATGGCTCAAGGCCATATGGATAACATGGAAAGGTTCTG
>NW_017308094.1:0-1642 GCF_000935625.1 Nanorana parkeri | reverse complement strand
ATTTCTGCTTTAAAGTGCACCTTTGCCCAGACTATGGACATGTGGGGCCGGGGTGGGGTGTTTGCATAGTGTGAATGTTGTGTGTATGTATGCATAGAGTGTAAGGGAGCATGCAACCCATATGGCAGATTTCTACTAGGTGTTGGTGGCATATGCAAATATTTTTGCAAATTTCATGGCAGGGAATATGTTGTTCTACCTGACGCATGTCAAACTCCAGGGAATTTAAAAATGTGTAAACATAATTATCCCTATGCTCATCTCTTTTATTCATTATTCCAGCCTTCAGAACGGTCTAATTTTTTACACAATAAAACGCAACAAGACACTAACGCCTATGTGTGAACTGTACTGGGCGGTTCTTATTGTTTTATCCCACATAAGCATGAATAGGCGGCAGAGAGGTATTAAAAACGCCTAGTTAATGCCTGATTTTGACGCATGTGTGAAAGAGGTTTAAAAGAGCTTTAAAAAACACCTTCACTGACCTCTCTAGCTGCATGTATTGTGAAAAAAATTATTCTCAAAGATCCTCAAAGTTTAAAATAAACACTCTAAAGTAAAGAAAAAAAGGGTTTCCGTTTCTAACAGACTAGGAACGCCTGCTCTTTGCTTACATTAGAAGGCTAGCAGGCTGCTGAAATTCTGCCATCCAAAAACAATTCGCTGATATTTTAGTGCCTCTTGTGAACGTTAAAGATTCATTTATCCACAATTGCTATAGCTACAGATGCGAAGATGTTTTAAAGTGTTTTCCTGATTATTCAGAATATGTAAATAATTTTTGAACTGGGAACAGATTTTCACTAATTAAAGAGCTATTCCAGGCTTTAAGTTAGTGAGATAGTGAGCTACACATGCATTCGAACACATTACAGCTACAGTATGTTCGAACCAGAAAATTCCCTCAATTTACCTTTATACTCTAATGTATTTACAGCACACACAGACCACCACATTGTGTCAGTAGGAGGGTAGTAAAGTGTATTATTTGAAACGTGTGCTTTGCAACCTTCTCTCTCTATCTGGGTCTGGCCCCTGCAATACCAATCACATCCAGACATCTAAAGGAAGGTTTGAAATGCTTGGTGCGGAAAACATCTTAGTGTTAACATTTTTTCTATGAGAAGGGTGCTCCACCATAGAAAGCAGGTATGTGCTATGATGACCAAATTGTTGGCAAAATAGAGTGGGATAATCCAAAGCTTAACAGAAATGCCTGAATAAAACAGGGTAGGTAGGTAAACTGTGTTCCCTGAAAGCATTTTAGAGCTTAATTTTGAATTTAGCCTAGTGATACTTTCAACATTTGCAATTGAGACAGTGTGATGTTTTTCTTTTGTGCAGACATGCTGGCCTATGAAAAAGCATTAGTGGAAACATATGGTGGAAACGAAACTGTACTTTGTCATTGATATAAGAAGGCTGTAACTGCACAGAAAACCTTTCTGAAAATACAGCAATAAATATCTCTTTTTAAAGAACGTGTTTACACATAAACATAAGACTATTTCCATTTATTTTTAGGGCGTATCCTCTAAAAGTAAAAAGGAGTTTCCTTCCTTAGAAGCTTTTCTTTATCTTTTAGGTTTTGAGACATATGGGTTGATTTACTAACCTCACAAACACGCCATGCAAAAAC
>NW_017308093.1:281767-289066 GCF_000935625.1 Nanorana parkeri | reverse complement strand
CACAATTACAATTGTTGGAAGACTAGCCCACATACTCCTCCCTGACGATTGAAAGGTCATAGTGGCAAACGCTAATTTAAAGGTGAATCCACCTTATTCTTTACAGAACTATATTTTATACATGCATGATACTCAGACTGTTGATTTCATCATTGTGGTAAGAAATCACCATAAGCTCAAAGAACTCAGGGAAGTGGTTTGGGGTGCATTATCAAGTGTCTGAACTGAATTCATACTGGTTGTTAAGTGATTTATTATTTGCCGTAATCGGCTGGAGGCACTGTCTATTAAATCTAAGTATAATTCAAACACCACCCTATTATTAATATTTCACCAAGATTTGATACCACTCAATCACAACAACAGTAACCCGGCTCCTGAGTGTCTTATTACCCCTGTAACATCTTATTACAGATATTAGATTGGATTAGATTATGCTAATAATGTGTTTATAAATGTAAATGTCATATTTACTACTTCCACTCAGCAGGTTGACCTCTAGACCCCTTTGCACATGTTTATCCCCTGCCCCTTCCCAGTAACATATTTTTTTTGCATGTTGATCCAGCCCTGATTAATGACTCTGAGGAGTGACCTATCCCACTCTTTATGGCTTAAAGTATAATTTTAATTAAAGACACCCATCCTGAAATGAAAAAGCTACTGCTGGACTCTTGTTTTTGAAAACCCGTAATGCTCTGTGAATGCTGTTAATGTCCACACCATAATAAATGTTAATTTATTAAAGGTTTTATATACAAATATATTAACACAGTTTAAAATCTTGTCAACATAGAAAAAAAAGAAAAACTGACCAAAACCACAATTGTTCTCAACTCACCGTCTCCGAATCTGGCATGCTTGGCAAAACTCACGAATGTTTTGCCTCCGGCGGAGGTGAGGGTGACTTGCCGATTCCAGGGCGGTGATGACACTTCCTTCTTCATTGCTGCAGACTTTAGATCAGGTAAGTCACCACAGAAGCCGGCAGGAACAGATGAATCATATGGAGTAATGGTGTTGTACAGGAGTTGAGTTCCTAAGAGGGACATGTACTGTCAATCATTAATTCCCTTGACCAATCAGCTTAATTTCTTCAGTGTCCTCCCCTTTAAGTTACCACTAAAAACGCCTCTATCTAAGGACCAGAAATGTTAATTTCGCCATAGACCTCCGCTCCTTCTAAGGACCTGACAACTTAATTTCTCTATAGGCCTTCCCTTCTTCTAAGGACCAGACAATTTAATTTCTCCCTAGACCTTCCCTCTTTCTAAGGACCTGACTTCATTTCTCCATAGACCTTCCCTCTTTCTAAGGACCTGACTTCATTTCTCCATAGACCTTCCCTCTTTCTAACGACCTGACAACTTAATTTCTCCATAGACCTCCCCTCCTTCTAAGGACCTGACAACTTCATTTCTCTATAGGCCTTCCCTTCTTTTAAGGACCAGACAACTTAATTTCTCCATAGACCTCCCCTCCTTCTAAGGACCTGACAACTTAATTTCTCCATAGACCTCCGCTCCTTCTAAGGACCTGACAACTTAATTTCTCCATTGACCTTCCCTCCTTCTAAGGACCTGACAACTTAATTTCTCCATAGGCCTCCCCTCTTCCTAAGGACCAGATGTCATCAATTCATAGAACTCCCCTCCATCTTTTGACCAATTGGCTTAATTTTACTTCCATTAATGCTCTTCAGTACCAATCAACTTCCTCTCTACATTAATCTCCCCAGTCTCTCTGGACCACTTTCATTCTAAGACGCTCACGCCTCTTTCCCCAGCACAAGTAGCTTCTCTTCCCCAGGGCCCTCCCCTGTTTGCCTTGACCAAACAGGTACCTCACCGATTTCTCTGAACTGTAGGTATGGGTAAGTGACGCAGAGGAAGGACTGGCCATTGTGATGAGCGCTTCCGGGCCAGTCGTACTTTTCAGATGCAGGCGGAGGGAAGTTAGGGGTGCTGTGAACCAGCCAGAACCCTTTTTCTTTGTCCAGAAGAATCACACCTAAGGGAATGATGGGTACATCATCAGAAATAGTGGTGGTATGCTTCAAGAAAGGTGAAGATCCTACCTGAAGTTTGTAACCATTTCCTACACAAGCTTGGGGTTTTGAAAGTACAGTCCATCCCCTGGCCTCACACACTCCATCCCAGGTTCTTAGTAAGGTCAGGGTTGACCAGACAATGACAATCAGACCTAAAGTGGAGGTTCACCCTACAATCGCTCTATGATCATTAACTCGCCATATAGCATATGTATCTTGAACAGTGAATAGCACCATATTTGACTTCTGCCCACATTCTGGTTGTCCAGGCAAGCCACGTTTGAAATTGCTGGCCATTTCCCAGCTCTACCCTACAACTCATGGCATCGTTCATCTTTTTCAGGACGACATATTGGCCTTGTCACTATGTTGCCCTAAAGAAGGCACCCAGCGTGGCCCTGAAACATCGGCTGAATGACACACTTGACGTGACATAATTCAACTCTATTAAAAGCGAAAACAGTTCACGCTTTCATCCTGAGTGCTGGTGATCTTCTGTTTCATGACCATGAGCTGCATGGTGTCCCTGGTAAATGGCCAGCAGTAGCGGAGCTCATTGCTGGACAACCAAAGTGCAGGCAGAAGTCAGACATGTTGCTATGCACTTATCAAGGTACATGGAGGGGAATTGACTAAAAAACTGGAGCAGACAGAATCTGGAACAGCTGTGCAAGGCAGCCAATCAGCCTTCACCTAAAAAGATGGCCTCCAGCTGTTATTTTAAAGGAGCATTGGCAACTCGGCTCCTGGGATTTGTCCAGCCCTGTTCCTAAGGTGACCTCTGACCCCTTACGGATGTGCAGAGATGTCAACAAAGAGATGAGGCAAGCAGCAACCAAAGATTGAAATATCAATTTTGGGCGGCCTGACTCTAACACTTATAAATCAGTTCCATAACATGGTAAAATAATCAGCCATAAGCAGAATGTAGGGAATGAGATACCTTTAGTGTGGCCGCGGCTTCCTCCGTTTGTGTCAACAGGAGGCTGATCGTTATACAGTATGTATGCCACATTCTGCAACAGAAAATGGAGATTATACAGTTCTCATCACTGCAAGTTAAATCTATATATGTATAGCCTGGCTCTATATCCGTATCATTGTGACCAGCCCTGTTTGTTCATTACTTCCTCTTAAGTAATGCTGCACAAAGGCTGTGCTTTGCTGAACTTCTTACCTTACTGCATGTCTAACATACAAGGTTGGTCAGATATAAAACGATAGACAATCTACAGGCTCCAATGACATGAAACACCCACAATGCTCCTGGTAATCACTGACCATGTGATCTAGGCTCTAGGGAGCTTGGACGCAGCATGTACATGGTAGGCAGGAGGTTGTTGTTTACTCAACTAATAACCCAATATGTAAATGCTGACCACTGGATTCATTTGAACCTGACATAGCATGTAATAAAATACATAAGCACCGATCACCTTCAATTAGGACCACGTCACATGATCAGTAGATGCAGGTAGATTCGTTTATATTGCAATCTTATTTTACCTTCGTACTATCATTCCCGCTTATCTGAGCCTTCCTGTTAGTCCAGGATGCCGTTAAAATTCTAGGACCAACAGGGAGGCTTGGGAAGTAAGAGGGGTGGGGCCAAGCCTGACTTTTAGAGGAAAAGTCAAAATCTGCATACATCTTCAGCTGCTTAGATCTCTGGGTCTGCTGATTGATTTGTCATGGTGTTCTCACTGTAGGCGACCTCTGCTTATGTATTTCCTCATGCGAAAGTGAAACTACATTTTTTCACCCCAAGAGAAAAAAAAAAAGAAGAAGCCTTTCCTACTCTCTCTTAGCAAGGACCACCAAGGGCGACCAACAATCTGAAAAATAAAAGGACAGGGTAAGGAAGCCACAGCCAGGCGATCATCATGAAAAGGGAAATAATTGATTATTAGGAATATAAAAAAAAATGCAAAACAAAAAAAAAAAGATTATAATAAAGTTTAATCCTGAACTTCAAGCAGGAGCTCGGAAGCAAAGGATTTGCAGTTCTGTACAGTCAGTGTTGTGATAACCCCGGCCATACAGTATAGTAAAATCCTTCTCGTGTACTGCAATGGCAGCACGGTTTAATCCAAAACCCACCTTCTGACTGGACCTTGCTGATTGGACAATTCGAAAGCAGCAGTACACTCCTGAGTCATAAGGCTTTAATCATTCAGTAATCAGGGAAAGAAGAAGTTGGGTTGGAAAAGGAATGGCTGTTGGTAGGGTAATAATATCATGAGGCCAAGATCTGCAGCATAAGCAAAATGGAAGCCGCCCTTCCGCTTTCACATTTATAATTCTGATGAGCTTTTTAAAAGTAATGATGAATGCAACGGTCACGAGACGTCCCACATGTGTAAGCCGCCCTTCCTCTTTCACACTCATAATGCTGATGAGCTTTTTAAAAGTAATGCCGAATGCAACGGTCACGAGACGTCCACAACTCACGGCAGTCATTCAGATTTTAGAGTTTTATCTTTCCATACAGTCGGGGCAATTTGCAGGACATGAATGCTGTACGCCTAAATCAACCTTCTAGCTTTTGCCTATTTAAAGTCCAAACTCCACCCCTCCACCCCCCTTTTTTGTCATGTGACATGCAGGGTACTCTTCTTCTGCAGAGAGCAGCACTGACATGACGACGTCAGCGCTATTGTCTGCATCCCTGTATGTGAGCTCAGGGCGCAGTGGTGCACCCTTAGGGGCCGCTCCTATGACACCCTGCACTCACAGGAAGTGGGTTGAATGACTCTGGACGTCATTCACCCTGGAAGGAGACCAATGCCGGATCACAGAGTCTGCAAAGAACTGCATTGGGGTGCAGGTGAGTATTGCAGCCAAAGGTGCTTTATTTTTCTGGGGCAACAGATGAAAAAAATACATAGAAGAGTTAAGCTGGCCACGCGCCATGTGAATTTTGGCCTGTTCTTGAAGAGCGCACAATTCGCATAGTGGGTGCCGCTGTCGGCTCCTTCCAGCCTGCTTACCTCAATCAGAAGATCAAAGGAGCCAGTTGGAAAATATTCGAGTGAATGGTGCTGGCAGCCAATCAGCTACTAGCACCGTTCGTGTATTCTGACGGCGGACAACAGTCAATGTCAACATAGAAAGGAAGCAGCGGGGATTTCTCCATCAACACTTACAAGCATTGATGGAGGAATCTGTTCTGCTATTTTCATTCATCCCAAAAAAATAGAACAGTGTGTGGCTATCTTTAGGGTTAGGCGTACCCCACGGTTAGTCCACACTATGACACTACACCATTTCATTCACTATTTCCAATACAGAAGGACCCCTGCAGTGTCACCTGGGACTGTGAGAACTTGTAGAGCTGATTGACGGTCCGTCCTACTGCGCTGTCTGTGCTGTTCATGAGCGAGGCCCCCGACACCCAGCCGCCACTGTTACTGTCCAGGTACATGTACGTCATTCCTGCCTCTTCGCTGTGACCCTGACGGGGCAGCTTGTACACAATGAACCTGGAAATAAGATCCAACCAGAATATTAGATCAAAAATCATAAACAAAAAAATCAAAAGGCACCTGCATGTGTCTTGACATCAGCCTCCTGTAATCCCCTGCACAGCACTGGGGGAGAAAGCGGCAGAACTAGGCGCTAAAAGTGATTTAATGTATTAAACAGTCGGTCCATTTAATACTGGGAGCAAAGTGATGACCTCATCAGAGTGCTGCTGCCGTTTCATTCATGCTCCAATCACAGCCTGAGGCCAGTCCTTGACCAGGCTGGGAACCACTTGCTGACCGGGGTGTTTAGACCCCCTTCCTGGCCAGGCCATTTTTCAGTATTCAGCGCTGCGGTACTTTGACTGACCATTTATTCCGTCATGCAACGCTGCACTGAAATACATTTTATACCATTTTATTGGGACACATAGAGCTTTCTTTTGGTGGTATTTAATCACCACTACGGAGTTTTGTTTTTTTACTATATAATAAAAAAAGTACAGAAAATTTTGAAAAAAAAACTGTTTTCCCTACGTTATGTTATAACACATTTATTATTACCCAATTTTTTGGTAAAATATAAAAAGTCGGGGTCACGTCGGGTAAATAGACACCAAACATGTCAAGCTTTAAAATTGCACGCACCCGCTAAATCGCAAAAGACTACAATACCCAAAATTGACCATAGCCGACGCTTTAAAAGCTTTTACCGCTCATCAGTTTACTGTTATCAGTGATTGATGGCCCTAAAATTATTGCTCTCACTCCAACGTTCGCGGCGATATGTAACATGTGCGGCGCAATGGATGTAATCGTCGTTTTCACACGTAGGCGGACTCGACACATGTTTGCGTGTGCATGTGGGGGCGGGGACTTACATTTTTTTGTTTATTGCTTTGATATGCGACTTTTAATTTTTTTTTGTAACTAATTTTTGTAAACCTTTTTTTTCCACTTAACTTTATTGCTATCACATAGGGAGCAAACAAGCTCCCTATGTGATAGCCAATTTGCAGTGACAGGTCCTCTTTATGGAGACATCAGGGGTCTTTAAGACACCTGATGTCACCTAGGGACCCCCCAGAGAAGCTGATGAAGCAGAGACCTGCTTCACCAGCTTCTCTCCGGTTTCTGTACCGGAGAGTGATAGAGGAATGCGGAGGTGTTGTAATACACATCACTTCCTGCATTCCGACGAGGAGGAAGAGCTGCTGTGCTGATCCCAGGCTCACACCGGGCACAGCGGAGCTCGGGATCGCCAGCAGCAGCTGCGACGTAGGGGGCGCACACTCGCGCGCACATTACAAGCGATCGGGCGTCTCTACAGACGCCTGAACGCTTGTATGTAAATAGCCATCGCTGGCTGTTTACATTCAAAGCCGATTTCCCGATCGTTCCCGCCGCCTAGCGGCGGGCACGAGCGGGGCAGGATGGAACGTTTAAAAACGCCCACCCGCATTCAAGAAGCCGCTCTCTGGACGTTTAATTACAACGGCCTGACAGCAGGTGGTTAAAGGAGTACAAGACCCAAATTAGGTCTCTGCAGGGTGGCCTGGATCTCAAGACTGGCTGCAGGAAAGCCCAAAACCTGATCTAATGATCACATGACCAATGAAAACTCACCAGTCTACTGGTTGGCCTTTATCTCCATAACAAGAGATGACGGCAGAGGACAGGTAAGGCATGAGCAGGGACATCAGCAGACGCAGCGCCATCTTCTGGCTTGAAGACACTATCAACAAACAAATGTTAAATGAAAGAACATTTAACCATGCACTGCAA
>NW_017308093.1:246467-281412 GCF_000935625.1 Nanorana parkeri | reverse complement strand
AGAGAGAGAGAGAGAGAGAGAGAGAGAGAGAGAGAGAGATTACAAAGAAATGTTGGACATTTGTCTGGCTGTATTTTACAGACTTCCATCTTCAAAGCGGATTCGCCCATCAGCACCCGCAAACAACACAATAGAAATTCCAATGACAAACACATCCTTCATCCTCCACATTACACATAGTCCCGGCCTCATGATTAGAAGACGGTAGCAGTTAACACAAGACAACCGCCCACCATTGGCCCGTCAACCGCCCACCATCTGTCCGTCAACAGCCCACCATCTGTCCGTCAACAGCCCACCATCTGTCCGTCAACAGCCCACCATCTGTCCGTCAACAGCCCACCATCTGCCCGTCAACAGCCCACCATCTGCCCGTCAACAGCCCACCATCTGCCCGTCAACAGCCCACCATCTGCCCCTCAACAGCCCACCATCTGCCCCTCAACAGCCCACCATCTGCCCGTCAACAGCCCACCATCTGCCCGTCAACAGCCCACCATCTGCCCCTCAACCGCCCACCATCTGCCCCTCAACCGCCCACCATCTGCCCCTCAACCGCCCACCATCTGCCCGTCAACAGCCCACCATCTGCCCGTCAACAGCCCACCATCTGCCCGTCAACAGCCCACCATCTGCCCGTCAACCGCCCCTCAACAGCCCACCATCTGCCTGTCAACCGCCCTCTGAAAAGCAGTGTCAGATCTAACAAGCCCACCTGAGCACCTAGACATTCCCATACTTATTCTACAAGCTGTAACTTAGTTGCCGTCAGTGAATGTCAGTATAGCAAACACTGAGTGACTGTAATGTGTGCGCTACATTCAGGAGGATGAATACTATTGGACTACAGTGTGAGCGCGGTCTGAACTTTTCTATATAATACAAGCTGATGCCGTGTGAACTAGACCTGTGTGTGTGTGTTACCGTGCACACTGCATGCACATAGAACAGTGTGAATCTTATATCTTCTGTTCCAGGGATGGGCAACCTTGCCACTCCGGCTGTGGTGAAACTACAAATCCCATGAGGCATTGCAAGTATCTGACAGCTACAGGCATGACTCCCAGAGGCATGAAGGAATGTGTAGTTGCCAACCCCGTTCTACTCTCTTTTTTTCTATTTTCAATAGTCTAATATTTTTACTCTCCTCTTTCTGCATTCTATGATCTCTCTATGACAAGCGTGTGCATGTCAGGCACATACCAGAGGCGGGTAGATCGTGCGCCGGGTACACGGCGATCTCTGGATGTCCGATCAGGATTCAGGATATATACAGCCCGTCGTGTGACAGCCGTCCCCTCCCGCCCCATCACACTCATCACTTCCCCTTTCTATGCTGCCAGTCTTATGACACCAACAAACAAATGACGTCTCCACATATAGAATAAAGAAACAATGTAACCTGCAGCAACCAATCAGGAGCTTATCAGCTACAATCTGTGTGGCTGCCATATTCAGGGCCACTAGACCGACAGGGCCACTCTATGAGGAGTAGACGGTCAGATCTATAGATAGGAATGTGCTCAATTATATAGCACACCCCCATCCCCCACCCGAAAGCCATTTCAGAGATATGTCAAAACCACCCAATAAAGACCGCTCACTGCTGCTCTTTCCTTGTGCAGCAGGGTGATTGGTCTTGTCTCCTCCCCCTCCTGTAATAAAGACCAGTCACTGCTGCACTCTCTTCTAGTGCAGGTGATTGGTCCAGTCTCCGCACCCTTCTGTAATAAAGACCGCTCACTGCTGCTCTCTCCTTGTGCGGGGTGACTGGTCTTGTCTCCTCCCCCTCCTGTAATAAAGGCCGCTTACTGCTTCTGTCTTTGTGCAGGGTGACTGGCCTTGTCTCCGCCCCCTCCTGCAATAAAGACCGCTCACTGCTGCTCTCTCCTTGTGCGGGGTGACTGGTCTTGTCTCCTCCCCCTCCTGTAATAAAGACCGGTCACTGCTGCTCTCTCCTTGTGCGGGGTGACTGGTCTTGTCTCCGCCCCGTCCGGTAATAAAGACCGCTTACTGCTTCTGTCTTTGTGCGGGGTGACTGGCCTTGTCTCCGCCCCCTCCTGCAATAAAGACCGCTCACTGCTGCTCTCTCCTTGTGCGGGGTGACTGGTCTTGTCTCCTCCCCCTCCTGTAATAAAGACCGGTCACTGCTGCTCTCTCCTTGTGCGGGGTGACTGGTCTTGTCTCCGCCCCCTCCTGTAATAAAGACCGCTTACTGCTGCTCTTTCCTTGTGCAGCAGGGTGACTGGTCTTGTCTCCTCCCCCTCCTGTAATAAAGACCAGTCACTGCTGCACTCTCTTCTTGTGCAGGGTGACTGGTCTTGTCACTGATGTAGTCCATTTCTGGAGGGCACCCAGGAGGGTGGCTACATTGCTGCATTCAATGGGACCATGGAGAACAAATGTAGCCACCCTCACAAAGGAAGCAGAGGCTGAGATGAGTTTAAGAATATTATTTTATGGGCTAATCATTCTAAAGGTCACTACACATCCCAATCTGATTGTACAATCTCTTTCAGTTCTACCAACAGCTGTATAGCGCAGCAGTAGGGTTGCCACCTGTCCAGGATGCACCCGGGCAGTTCGGGTTTTGAATGCTGTGTCCGGGTTTCGTGGCAGCTGTAACCCGGACACAAGATGTCAGGCAGACAGGGGCAACCAAAATCAAGATAGGGGCTACTGGACCCCTACTGAAAATAGTCTCAACTGTGATATTTACATATGAATGGCGGGCACTATTTACATATGAATAAGCCGCCACTCATTCTCCCCAAAAAAATTTCAGAGCGTCGCCAGAGTGTTCGGGTTTTGCTTGAAGAAAAGGTGGCAACCCTAGGCAGCAGCCTGCCTGATTAGATAGGTTAGGTAGACCCTATTACATCATTTTGGTAGATCTAAAGCTGATTGCATGGTTAGATTGTACCATGTATAGCGCATGCCTCACCTTGGGGTGCAGGTTGCATGCCCCAGGTCCACCGCACACTCCTGTCAAGGTCCACCCTCCATTCAGGGACTAATGTACAGCACCAATGCAAAACCATGGCACGCCACTTGGGTTCCAGAGCCTGCCACCATTCTGGTTCAGCGGCACTGCAAGCTTATAGACCCAATTCTAGTGACAGGTTCCCTTTAAGATCAGACACCCGGCAACACCCGCTCTCCATTCTCCCCACTGTACAAGAAGCTGCAGACCCCGCCCACTACAAACCCCGCCTACTCACACCGCCGCCGTACCGCGCCTGCGTGTTACAGCTCTCGTGGCGCGGCGTCTCCTTCCATGCGCGCACTCGCAAACCCTCGAGCTCGTGCCTCGCGTGCGAGGGCCGCAGTACCTTGTACGGGAACCATCATAATCCGGCTGCACGCATGCGCAGGGAACTCTGAAGCTTCCTGCTCTTTTTTTTCGCCTGGAGTTCGTGACGTAGTCACCTGTATTGATTTATTTATACACTTTGTGAGTTATAATGTGTTTATAATTGATCCAATATATCTCATACACGGTCTTTGTGTTGGTAAAATGTGACTAGAGGTGGATGTGAGAAGGTGGAAAAACGTTAGGAGGCAGTAGGCCTTTTGCTGGGTGGAGGTTCTTTCATCGTTTTACAGGTCTAACAACACTATTTTAGTAATTAAGGTTATTCAATAATATATTTTTATATTGAAGTCTACACATCCCACCATGAAGAGGGGCAGATAAGGGGGAAAAAAAGATTTGGTTTTCAAAATGAGGGTAAAATGGACTACGGAACGGCTTAGCGTGTGGTGTCTCTGGAATGGCTCCACGGTAACACCCGTCCGCATTGGTGCGCTGCGTTATGCCGCCTGTTAAAGTGGAATTACACTCCAGAGTTGTGACGTCCGCAAACTTCCTTGCCGGTGTTCTGTCAAGAACGTCGACCCAGTCGGATTTGCCGTCCTCAGCATCTGCCCGTGCGCACAGACCGGGATTATCGCGGAAACAGTCATTTATTCACAAAGCGTTAATTGTGACCGTTGATAATATGTCCTCCATGGCAGTAAATGATGGATGGCATTTTATTTGCAATTAACATCCTAAGCAATTACTAGACATGTGCACTGGCAAAAATTTAGTTTTGTTTCGTTTGGATTCGGATTTTGTGTTATTTAGTTTTTTGGGATTCGGGTGTGAAATTCAATTCGGACGAAATTCGTTAGCGTTCGTTCGAACGTTCGTTTTCGTTTCTTATTCGTCCGTTCGTTGCAGCAAAGTGATATTTGAGGGGGGGAATGTTTTTCTCCTTCTCTAATGTCACTTTGCTGCAACGAACGAAAAACAAACAAACAACCTACCGCTAACGAATTTCAGAAACGGAAATTCGGATTTGTTTGCATTCGTTATATCCAGAATTCGGATACATCCGAAAATTCGTCCGAATTTCGTTCGGAACGAAACGAATCGCACATGTCGAGCAATTACATTATTATTAATATGTAACTGCTTACGATATGATAATCCATCATTGCTTACGATATGATAATCCATCATTTACTGCCATGGGTCACAATTAAAACGAAATACTTTGTCAATAAATGGCTGTTTTCTCTGTAATCCGGGTCTGTGCGCAGGTGCTGAGGTCGGCAAATCCCACGGGCTCGTCGTTCTCGAGAGACCACCGGCACTGACCTTTACATCTGGTCTTCTCTCAGCTTTTTTGGCCATCTTGATTGACTCCCGCACATGCGGCAGAATTGTACACTGAGCTGCACATGCGCTGCTCGATGTCTATTGTCCATTAGAAGGCAGGTAAGAGCCCTTTATGGCAGAAGAGGAACGCTGAGGGGAATTTATTACAACTGGAGCAGTTGCCAATGGCAACCAATCAGGGGCGGGCACGGCAGACTCTGGCTCTAGACTGGCACTTAGGCATCCAGGGCATATTGTCAGGATCCCACCAGCTGTGGTGTGGCAAATGACTAAATCTACCCCCTCTTAAGTGTCACTTTGCTGCAACAAACGAAACGAAATTTCGTACAGACTACCACTAAGAATTTTGTCCGAATTCCGAAACTAATTGACTTTCAGACACGAATCCCGTAAATCGAAATAACGCAAAATCCGAAACGAAACACATTTTTTGCTGGTGCAACAACCTCATCAGCCAATCATAGCAGTCCTATAGACATGGGGGCAGCGGTCGGTGCAGCTTAGCAATGCAAGGTTTCAGATCTGGTAAAGTTTGGATGAGTTCAGCTCAGCGAGAGGCCGGTACCAAACCACTGCGCACAGATCCATAACAGTAATATGAACAGATATTTAGCATCGAATGATTGGTTTATTTTGGAGACAAGTGTGCCCAACATGTTGCAGGCTGTGACATGTCACTGCAAAATAAATAATATAGATGTTCGTTATTTTCTTATACAGTAAATGGTGGAAAGTCTTCAGAATGGCAGACAATGATAATAGCGGTGGCTCTCGTCTGCACAATGTCTACGCCTTCCTGAAATACACCATGTGCCTTGTAAACCTTGCAATATTTGTGAGTATAGCTTCACACTGCCAAACAATGGAAGTTCCACATATATCCTTTACAGAAGAAATGATATAAGATGTATGGAGACATATAGTAGATAGAGAGAGAGAGAGATAGGTAGATCAATAGATCAGTAGAGAGAGAGATAGGTAGGTAGAGAGAGAGAGAGAGAGATATATAGGTAGGTAGAGGGAGAGATAGAGAGAGAAAAGATAGTTAGGTAAAGGGAGAGATAGATAGGTAGAGGGAGAGATAGAGAGAGATAGGTAGAGAGAGATATAGAGATAGATAGGTAGAGAGAGATATAGAGATAGATAGGTAGAGAGAGAGATACAGATAGAGAGAGATAGATGGACAGAGAGAAATAGAGAGAGAGATAGGTAGAGGGAGAGATAGGTAGAGAGATAGATGGAGAGAGAGAAATAGAGAGAGAGATAGGTAGAGGGAGAGATAGAGAGAGAGATAGGTAGGTAGAGATAGATAGGTAGAGAGAGATATAGAGATAGAGATAGGTAGAGGGAGAGATAGAGAGAGAGAGAGAGAGAGAGAGAGGTAGAGAGAGATACAGATAGAGAGAGATAGACGGAGAGAGAGAAATAGAGAGAGAGAGATAGGTAGAGGGAGAGATAGAGAGAGAGAGAGAGAGGTAGAGAGAGATACAGATAGAGAGAGAGATAGGTAGATAGAGAGAGAGAGATATAGGTAGAGAGAGAGATAGATAGAGAGACACTGCTGACTCCCACCCCGGTGTTTGTAATTTGTAACCCTTTTTTAAAGGATAACTATCACAGAAATATTGTATTCTGATAACTGCATGTGGTTACTACTTGTAATGATAGTATTCAGTATATAAATTGCTTTTTTATTTCAGATATCAGTATTTGAAGTGACACTAAACTCAGGAGTTAAATCTTAACTCCTGAGTTTCGGCCTGACAATTTTTTTATTTTCGGTTTCAGTCAGAAAATGTCATTTCGGTGCACCTCAAGTAATTTGTATTAGGATTGTAGTCCATCCCGGGAGTGAGCTTGGAGCAGTGGCTACTTTACAACACACACAGGGACTATGGGGAACAAATGTAGTCACCCTCCAGAAGAAAGGACAGCGTCAGCCTGAATTTAGAGATAATTGGAGGATCTACAGCCGAGTGATACACAAATAAGATACATTTCTGTTAATAGTTCAGGATAGTTAGGGTCCTTAATATACATATTGTTACATTATTTATGATAATGCAATTTAACTTCAGTGATAAACTAAGAAAAGGACAATTGACAGGATTTTCTTCCGCCGGTTTGCCTACAGGTGCATTTTTAGAAACGAAGAAGAGTTAGGCCCCCTTCACACGGGCAGTCCGATCTTGTCCCCCTGTCAGTTTTTTTAAGCGGCCTCGATTAAAAAAATGCCCAATGTAAGTCAGGCGTCCGTTTACACAAGGTTTCCCCCGCCTCCGGCCAGGTCCAGAAAGAGAAACGGATCGAAGATCTATTTCCTGGACCTCATTGTGTCAGATCAGGGGTAATCTAATGTAAACAGACATATGTCCGTTTACATCCGACTCCCCATAGACACGCATGGGGTCCTGCAGTTTCAGTTCTTTAACCACCTCCCGTCCATGGCCGTTCCTGAATGGCCAGACGGGGTCTTCTAGGAGCGGGAGGGCGTCTTAAGAGACGCCCGATCGCTTGCAGTAGCTTGCATTGACGCCCCCCCTGTACCACCGCTGCCGGTCCCGAGATCCGCTGTGCCCGGAGCAGCTGGGACCGGCACAGTGACGCTCTCAAGGGGGATCAAAGGGAGATCAGTACACGATCTCCCTTTGAACTCTTCTCCTGTCCCCGAATGCAGCAAGTGATGTATATTATATTACATCACTTCCTGCATTCAGTGTCACTCTCCGGTACAGAACACCAGTGAGAAGCTGGTGATCTCTGCTTCATCAGCTTCTCTGGGGGTCCCTAGGTGACATTAGGGGTCTCAGAGACCTCTGATGTCTCCATAAAGAGGACCTGTTATGTGAATTGACTATCACATAGGGGATTTATTATCCCCCTATGTAATAGCAATACATTTAAGTGTAAAAAAAAAGTTTAAAAAAAAAGTCAGGCACTCGGTCATGGACAGAGAGCATAAAAAAAATAGTCACAAATAATATTTTTTTTTAAAATAAATCCCCCCACATACACACGCAAACATGCGTTGGATGCGCCTACGTGTGAAAACGACGATTGCACCCATTACGCCGCACAAGTTACATATCCCGGCAAACGTCAGAGTGAGAGCAATAATTCTAGGGCCATTAATTACTGATAACATGAAACTGATGCGCCGTAAAAACTTTTTGCCTATGGCCAATTTTGGGTGTGGTCGTTTTCTGTGATTTTCGCGACCGCGCGCAATTTTAATGCTTGACATGTTTGGTGTCTATCAGTCTTTCATATTTTACCAAAAATTTGGGATGATAATAAATGTTTCATAACATTTCATAGGGAAACAGGTTTCTTTTACAAAATTTTAGGGTACTTTTTTGTTATACAGTAAAAAATAAAAACCCCCAGTGATGATTAAATGCCACCAAAAGAAAGCTCTATCTGTCCCCAAAAAATGGTATAAAATTCGTTACAGTACAACGTTGTATGACGGAATAAATGTCAGTCAAAGTACTGCAGCGCTGAATACTGAGAAATGGCCTGGCCAGGAAGTGGCTAACAACTGTACGGGCATGGATATCACAGCGGTGACATTCTTGTCAGTACTGCTCTGATCAGGAGGGGATCCGTGCACGTAGAGCCTCTCCTGATCAGTCCGTGTGTGAAAGGGACTTTATGGCAGAAAAAGACCTACAGGGCTCCATCGAGTTTGCCCCTTGTTTGATTTTTATTTTTTTTATTGTAACCTTTTCATTATGGCTCTATGTTAAGGTTGCCACCTGTCCAGGATTGACCCGGACAGTCCGGGTTTTGAATGCTGTATCCGGGTTTCATGGCAGCAGAAACCCAGACACAAGATGTCAGGCAGACAGGGGCAACCGAAATTAAGATAGGGGCTATTGGCCCCCCCACTGTAAATAGTCTCGACTGGGATATTTACATATAAATGGGTGGCACTATTTACATATGAATAAGCTGCGACTCATTCTCCCAAGAAAATGTCCACCCATCCCTAGACTGTTTGGATTTTGCTTGAAGAAAAGGTGGCAACCCTAATCTATGTTCAGACAAAAAGGTGAAAAACAAACATATTAAATTGGAAAACTCTAGTAGTATGGCGGGGCTCAGTGCTCATATAGGACAGGTTAAGTGTCTGTGGTCCTGTGCTTTACATGGTCACTGAACTCTTCATGTTATTCTTAAAGTTTACAGAAGGGGGGTATAGTATTCCACAAATCTGTTTTCCACCATTCATCTAATGCTGTATTTTCTTCCTCCCTTCTTCAGGTATGTGGCATGGTCCTCCTAGTCCTGGGTGTGTGGATTAAACTTGACAGTGCATCCTTTGTGAAAATATTGGGAAGTTACTCAGCACACTTCCTGGACGTGGTCTTCTTGTGTATTATAGTAGGATGCGTCATGTGCTTTCTGGGGTTCATGGGCTGCTACGGAGCATACAGCGAGAATCGCTTCTTAATCTTCATTGTGAGTTGTCATGTTTCCTGTTTAAAATCAAACAATTGTGTATGTTTACCTTGCTTGTCATTTTGTATCTAAATCCCATCTCACATGCCTGCATTGCTTACCAATTTCTGTTTTCAGTTAATCAGACCTGACTGGTAGCCTTGCATTAAAGGAGAACTATGAGATGAGTGCTTTTCACTGACCTCATAGTTCTAGCCGACCTGTGACAATGAGACTGTCACAGGTTGGCTCAGTAGATCGGGAGGTGAGCGAACACATACCGGCGTTCGCTCACCTCTCGATCCTGTCCCGGCACTCTGCCGTGACAGGGGAGTGGCTGGATTCCCCCCTCCCCGCTCCGATCCTCCAGCGCTGACTGGCGGAACGGACAGGGGAGGGGGCAGGTACAGCTGGCTCTGCCTCTAGATAGGCAGAGCCAGCTGTCACTCACACAGCTGGGCGGATCCAGACATAATTGCTCGCGGTATACTGAGCCTAGGGTGACGGGAGGACGCTAGTTTGTGTCCTCCCGTTACCCTAAGGAGAACTATGGGGAAAAGCCTTAACCCCATAGTTCTCCTTTAAGAGAGAGAAAGAGTGAGGCACAACTTCTACTGGTCCACAGGAAGCACAGCCTCAGTCGCGTCACAAGGGTGGTGCGGCCCGCACCCGGGTGACACCATTGGAGGGGTGACACCAAAATTACTAACAGTCATTTTGGTGTCGCCCCCTCTAAAAAGTCAGGCCCTCGGTCATGGACAGAGAGCCCGACAGTGTCAGGAGAAAGGAGGGGACCCGGTGGCATACCTCATCCCGCCGGGTGAACGTCCCCTCCTCTCTCTGCCGGCGTCCATCACCATGATGGCCACCGGCTCACGTCAATTAGATGCGCGATGATGTCACTGCAGGGTGGCGCTCCAGGTGACACCCAGTCGCGGGACACCCCTGCACAGCCTGCATATGTAATGAGCAAATATCCCGTAGTCTTACCTGGGAACTTGCTGGAATCAGGCTGTCAATGTCTGCTTTTCATTCAAGTGTTAAAGTACCTCCAGGACTATAACATGCCAGGTGCATGGACTGTTCTGTCTGTTTACAGCATGTCATGAACATGTGCGGGCCAGCTCGTGGCCTTTAAGCTATGACTGGTAACACACGTAGGCGTCAAATGCACGCATGAGTTTGCATGTATAGACAAATGTGCATAAGCATGCATTGCTGTGCTGGGTATGCTCTCAGGTCTGGAGGGTATTTTAATACCTCCCTTTGTGGTGGCTGATAATGTGTCTTCTTGGCAGCTACCGTGTGTGCTAGGATTCCTGCTATTCCTGATTCGCCTATTATTGCCCGACCCTGCTCTTGTCTTCTGCCCATTTGCCAATGTCACCTGTTTTCTGATACTCTCTTGCCTGCTGCCTGTCTTGACCTCAGCCGGGATACTGACTATTCTCTTGCTTGCTGCTTGCTGCTTGCTCTTGAGCTCAGCCTGGACACCAACGACACTCTGGCCTGCCGCCTGCCCTGTCCTCTGATCTCTGCTATCCAATACTCTACACCATAGCCATTTCCTGTAACCCTGTGGTAGGACAATCTTAAGGGCCACGACCTAGTGATAGATCACAGCAAAGCAGTGCGGGGACCGCTAGGGTCACTGGCTCATCACTCCTTGCGGGCTGCTCTGGTGAAGACCAAGTTATCACTTAGACTCTGTGCCTTGGGCGAGCCCACAGCACCTGCCAAGGGAGTCACTCCTAACACAAGTTGCCAGCTTGTGTTTGTCAAATATCCAGCCTGTCCGGCAATGTATGTAAACATTGCACAATGCCATCTAGAGTTGGGACGATGGAGCACACTGCATGGCATACCTGAGACAAGGTGTGGGGTTTAGGGATGAGGAATGAGGCTTAGCACATGCAGGGAAACAGTGCTTTCAAGAGAGATCAGGCTGGAAAGAGGTGTGAACCGGGGCAAATGTGGTCAGTCTTTATTATAGACAGTGAGGGGGAACTGCAAGAGAAGTGATGGCAGACAATGAGGGGACGGACAGTAATCAGAGAATGTAGAACAGACAGTGGAGGGAACACTACCATAGAACAAAGTGTAAAATTTAGGGGGGAAGTGTCCATATGCTTTCCTGACAGGTTCCATTTAAGACATATTAATATAAAATGTTTTATAATAAAATAGTAAAAACATGCCAAATATTCTTTAAATACCAAAGCATTCATGTATGCAGTTCCGGGAGGAGATCTGGAATAGTTCTAATGTTATATGTGTCTGTTCTTGGAGAGAAGAACTAAAGACCAAGCCAAGTAAACAAGGACAAAGATAGTGAGATGCAGATGTGTGTGATGAGAGTCCAGATCCAAGATCATTCAAAGCTGCAATACAGACTGATTTAAAGTGAACCTGCGTTCCCTCTAAAAGTGCTGAACAGGCAACTGATGTGGAGAGCAGGCGCTTGTAGGTGCTTTGATGTGTTCTTATATACCTTGTTGAACGCTCTGGGGGATCCCAATCTCAGATGTTCTTTTGTGCAAATCTTGGCTATTTCCTGAGATTGAGAGGGTTATTCACAAAGCTAGCCGAAGGATCAACCTTGATCATCCTTCGGCTAGCTTAGGCCGCCGGAGCCCTTCAGTTCAGTTGAACTGAAAGGGCTGCTGTATGGGCTATACACAATAGCCCGTACAGCTCCCAAAGGCAGCCGAGCCGAAGGCATATGCTTCAGCTCGACTGAGCTCGAAAGCCTCGCAACTGACAGCTCCGCCCAGTTGCAATGACAGATCTGCGACCTTAGGTTACCTGTGGACGATGAACTGTCATTAAACAAGGACAACTGGGCGGAGCCGGCCGTGACTTCACGGCCGGCTCCACCCAGTTGTTATTTATTGGCCGGGACCTGCTAGAAGCCTCTAGCAGGCCCCGGCCAATAGGAAACAGTTGGTCGGAGCTAGCTGTCACTGCTAGCTTCGCCCAATTGTTTTTTTCTTATTAATTTTTTTTAAACAAATCTTTATTTATTTTTTTAATTTATTTACATTTGTAAACATTTTTTTCAACTTTTTTTTTTCTTCAACTTTTTTCACTGATTTTCTGTTCTGCTCGGTACCACAGAGGTAGCGAGCAGAATAGCCAAGCCAAATGCTGAAATTAGCCATACTGAGCTAAAGTGAATAGCCAAACAGCGTTCGGACCAGTTCACTTCGGCTCGGTTATTCACTCGGCTGCCTTTGGCATTTTTGTGAATAACCCTCTGAGAGTTCATGTCCGAACCTTCTCGGTGTGGGAGGAGGTAGGGAGTGGAGATCCTGGGGGCATTTTTTAAGGTATGGCAGAGTACATGCCGGCATTTGTACCACCATCTGCTGTCTGCTTAGCATGCATAAAATCACCACAGAGGTATTTTAACCCAAAACCCAAAGCAAACAGTTTTCTAAATTCGTGTCAAGCTGTTAAGTAATTTCCTTCTGCTTTATATTCATTTCTATTTATTTATTTTTTTCCCCACACAGTTTTTGATTTTAATGCTGATGTTCTTTGTTACCGCGATATCTGCCACTATCTTAGTTCTCGATTATGGTAATATGGTAAGTCATAGTAGTTTTCAGAAAATGCATACATCATTTTTTAGCAACTGATATGTTGCAAGAGAGGATAAAGTAGAAGCAGACCTGAGTTTCCCAATGATGAAACCTCCATTACTGTAATAAAAGGCCCCTTGTGCTTTTACAAAAGCAGGCCTTGACTGCGGGAAGCATGGCACATATTTGGGTGGTCCATAGCACACTTTTTCTCTCACTCCTATGCCATGTCTCTGGGACAGGAGGTGATCGGTAATCCTATTATTGTATTAAAGAAGAACTTCACCCTTATCCTAAATTGACAACAAATGCACCTTTAGAAATGTTTAGTAATTAGAGGTGCACCGAAACGAAAAATTCAAAACCGAAACGAAACCGAAATTTAAAAAAATGCCAGGCTCAACCCGAAACCGAAAATGTTTTTTATTTTAACTTTTTCACAAAATTTTAAATATTTTATTTTATCTTTTATAAACTTTTTATTTATTAATTTTTATCAAATATTTTTATTTTTTACTTTACTTTTAGGGGCTTTGGGGAAATATTAGGGATCTAAACAGACCCCTGATATTTCCCTTTTAAAATAGAAAAAGAGATTGAGAACACAGAGTCCTCAATCTCTTTTTCTGCAGCACCTGTTATAAATGTACAGGAATCCTCTGAGTGTTCCTGTTCACTCATAACATGAGGACAGAGTATGTTTACTATAACTACAATCATGGATGAACAGGAAGTGATGTAGATCACTTCCCATTCATTCATAATTGAGGATATAGTAACCATAGCATGTCCTCAATTATCTACAAACACTCACTGATCACTGACTGCCTGTACCCGCTCTCCATCCTGACAGCTGTCACAGGAAGTGGGGCGGGGAGGATAGCTCAGCCTCCTGTGACAGCACTGGCTTTCTCCGCCAACTCCGCTCTCCCGTTCTGTGATAGGAGGCTGAGCGGTGCGGGGAGGAGAGATGCCGGCCGCTCACAGCGCTCTCCGCCCACAGCGCTCAGCCACCTGTGACAGTTTCTTTCCTCCCCGCTGGGACACAGAGCAGCGCCCAGCGGGGAGGAGAGAAAAAACAGATGCACCGCTGTATCGGCCAAATAATGTCACTTTCGGCATCATGCCAAAAGTGCCATTTTCGGCCAATATGTTTAGATGGCCGATATATCGGTGCATCACTATTAGTAATAACAATCTACAAACAGATACTTCTAGATAATTTCCGGGCTTTTTATTCTTCGCATACCTTATTTTTTCTTTTCATCCCCATTCTTTTCACAGTGGCCATTTTTACGAAGGGCAGATGAATCCTTCTCCCTTTGCTTCCTGGAATTCTGGGTCTGCCTCCTGGAACATGTGGCAGCGCATATCATTTGAGGGGGGGGAAATGCCTTTCCCCTGAGATCTTGCGAGAATTTGCATTTTACAGATGAGATTTCCCAGGAAGTTACTGGTGATGTAGCCTTCCCAAAATGCATCTGTGAGGCCAGGGCTACATCACCAGTGCCTCACTCAACCAGGAAGTAGGAAAACAATAATAAGTAAAAAATGCAGAGCTACATGTCGATGTGATGTATGTTAATCTGTGTGCATATTATATTAAAAGTTTTGTTTTTTTTCACTTGGAAGTTGAACGGTACCATAAGCGACAAAGGCTTGACATCCCTGAAGAAAATCTACTATGCACATGAGAATACAGGGGTGATAACAGAAAGTTGGAATTCAGTCATGAGTAAAGTAAGTAGGCATGCTAGATGTTTGTGTATGGGGGTGGGGGGAGTAAGCCACAGTTGTTCTCTTTTTTACATTGTAGCGTGATGTCTTAAAAGGAAATAGTGCTTCTTGCATTTTTGTGTGGTTTCCTAAAAGTAGGTATGTTAAATGGGTATGAATGGTACCACATTTAAAGCACATATAGAAATTAGGGATGCACCGATACCGGTATTTCGGTATCGAGTATCGAGATGGAAGTCCATCAAGGAAGCCAGGTGGCGTGTAAAGACTCGCCATCCGGCTTCCCGATTAGCAGGGAAGCTGCCCCATGCTTGACGAGAAAGTATGGAGCTGGCTCTCTGGCCAATCAGGAAGCCGGGCACCGTGTAATGAAGCGGCGCCCGGGTTCCTGATTGACCGGGAAGCCGGCTCCATGCTCCCTCGTCACTTGTGAAGTGCGCTGCACCGGCTTTCTGATACAGGAAGTATAGGGCTAGGCATCGGAGCATTTGGGTGAGTACGAGTACTTGCCCAAATACTCGGCACCAATACTAGTATCGATATCGGTGCATAATAGAAATATATTAAATATTCACTGCACCAGATGGAAAATGCAGGGATGTGAAAGGGCCCATATTAGTTTTTTTTTCACAACAATGAATATTTCCATATTATTCACCAAATCTGGTTTTCTTAGGCGTCATGCACCTCAATATACATGCATTCTGATGCGTTTGGAGTTCATTTTTAAATGTGGAAGCATGTAATGCCTTTCTTAGGCAGAAGGCACAGACATTCAGCAGCGTCTAGGTGCTCTCAGTCTAATCATTGTGCTCTCAGTCTAGACATTCAGCAGCTCTTAGTGCTCCCAGGCTAGCTGCTAAATGAGTGTAAATGCAAGAACAATAAAATGCAGGAGGCTGGATGTATTTTCTCTTGGAAGAAAAAATTATCGATTTTTACTTTTATCAACACTATTTTTTCTTCAGTCAAGGTTGTTAAGCTGCTGAGCTGGAATCCGAATTGATTGATCCTAGGTGCCACCTTGTAGGCCGTACACACGGACCCTGCTGTACTGAAGAATGCAGGGCTAGCCTGTAATGTGATCTTTGGGCACTGGGCTCTGGTTATGGCAATCCCCTGACGCCTAGTGTACTGGTTTGTCACGGAGCACTTTACAGCATTCCTCCCAGAGGACCTGACGCTTGTATTTGTGCCCTGCTTCAGCCTACACACTCCTTGGATTTTTCCCTAGCACCCTTATGTGTGGCTCTTTCCTCCTTGTGAAAAAAATCACTGCTATGATAATTGACTCAGAATGCAGAGGCCACGAGCGTATTTTTTACTTCCTTTCCTCTAGAGCCTTGGTTCTCAACTGATGGGTCGTGCCCCAAAAATGGGTCGCCGTGTGCCTTCCACTTTTCAAGGGGAGAGGCTCCTCAGCCTCCCCGTAGTGCAGCACTGTCAGTTCTCACACCAACCAACCATTCAAAATATGCTGCCTGGTGCCGTGCCAGCTTGAGGTGGGCTGGGGGGTATGGCAGCTTAAGGTGGGCTGGGGGTATGGCTGCGAGGGAGCTCTATCCATACATGCATTGCTTACAGCTCCCTCACCTCTCCTGTAGAGGTGCCTGGAGTGACATCAAATTATTACTCCCGGCACCTCTACAGGGTGTGCAAGGGAGCTGTACCAGCAATGCACCTATGAATGGAGCTCCGTCACACCACAGCTGCCCACACTGGACCCCAGGCTGAGGATCCACTCCAGTTCTCGCAAGGTAGGGAGATGGGTGGATCTTAATAAAAGAACAAAAATTATTTTTTATGAGTTTGTGTGTGCGAGAATGTCTGTGAGCGAGTGAGATTGCGTCTGTGCTTGAGTGTGTCTGTCAGTGTTTTTGAGGGCCCATTAACACTAGTACAGTGCGTTAATCACACAGTCCCGTGTGATTAACGCAGTTAACGCACCATTCACTTGAATGGCACCCTAAACGTACCTCCCACCCACAGTTCAAACGCCCAGTACCGCCATGCCGGACAGTACGGTGCGACTTGGGTCACGCCTTAATGACCAAGGACAAATGTGGGTCCTGAGGTTACAAAGGTTGAGAATCACTAATCTAGAGTCTGTCTCTGATGTGGATGATAAGGAGTCTCACTATTCCTTTTTGGATGAGTCAGTCTGCTGACATAACTCCTAGGCTTTTAACAACACCATTTCAGTTCTCTTTGATATGGTGCTGACATGTTTAAAGATCAAGCAACCCGCATCCTAAACCAGCCCTGTTTCCAGTCTGGGCTCTCTAAATGATACCAAAACTGTAAAACCGTTCCAGTACATTTGTTAAAGAAACCTATTTTGTACAGAGATTGGATTACTAGCAACAGCAAACAATTCTCCTCCAAAATGCTTTGCTGAGCAGTATCCCATGGAGGAGGAGTTTACTAAGAAGTGGGCCTTTCCCATTGTGGGCCCAGCCATTGCTTGCCTAAACATAACACTGTTCCTGGACACCCTTTTTGTTTGTTATCAGAAATTAAACAAGTTCTTGCTTCTTTGAAGAAAGCAGCCATACTTTAAACTCTGATACTGTCTTGGGTGGTAGCGAGTGTTGCAGACGTTTCTTATAGGTCAGATTTACATGAACATATACTGCCAATGGTGTATGTTTTCGTTAAAACACGTGCTGGCAGTTATTGTTTGTATGTGTAAGGGTTAGTTGTGGAGTTAATCAACCTCAGTGAGGTTGATTAACTCCACATACAATCAACCTCAGTGACATGTAGCTCTTAAGCTGCCCATACAACTGCCGATTATCGTACGATTATCGCGGGTGATCTCGCGATCATACGATAATCGGCAGGTGTATGGGCAGCGTGCGACCGCATTTACTGTACGGTTGCACGACATTCGCCTTACGAGCACGCTAGAAAACCCGCCAAAAATCGTATGTTTTTCGGCAGGTTGGTAGCGTGATCACAAGACTAAAGCCACGCGGGCCGGTGTGGGCAAGCGCACAATGCCTGCTCAGCATTGCAATTATCGGCAAGCCCGCCCCTCAGCAGGGAGGGCTTGCGATGATCGCAAGTACGATCTGCCTGTCCAAGATGGGCAGGTCGTACGAAATTTAAATCACCTTACAACCATCGTACAGCGAAAGTCGTGCGATGGTTGTAAGGTGTATGGGCAGCTTTAGTCTGCCAGCACTTAGATTATTCTATCCTGCGAGCTGGAAAATCTCTGTGCAGGGTGAAGCTAAAAGTGCCATCATCACAGTACTCCTCCAGGCCTCTTTGGCTGCCCACCACAGGGGATCATTTCATTCCCCAAAACTCCCCATTCGTAGAAACGCAGGCTGCACTAACACTTGTGTCAGCCTTCAACAAAGCTTTATTGTTCAGAACAGCTCACATGTCATCAGGTCAGTGACTCAAAGTATTGAGGCCGGAGATAGCCAGGCAGACAATTTTAGAAGACCAGCAATGGCAGCCTCAGTATTTCTCCCCGTATACTGTAGGTCTTTTAAACTGTTGTGGAGACAAATACGTGTTTGCTAAATGTATAATTAGAAGGGGAACTAGTATATAAAGTAGAGGTGCACCGAAATGGAATTTTTAAAACCGAAACGAAACCGAAAAAAAAAAAATGTCAGGCCGAAACCGATACCGAAAATGTTTTTTATTTTTATTTTTTCAATTTTTTCAAATATTTTTTTTTATATTATGCCAAAAGTGCCATTTTCGGACGATATGTTTCGGCGGCCGATATATCGGTGCATCCCTAATATAAAGTGTTTTATAAGTTAAAGGGCAGGTATCTTGATTAGGTATTGAGGTATATGTTATTTATGACAATCTTATAGTGATCATTTTATTGAAAATAAATATGAAACAGAAACAGATATTTTACATTGATGTGTTTTCATTTTTTGTTTTATGTATATTTAATTTCCCCCCCAAAGCTCCTCTGCTGTGGCTTCTTTGGTTACAGTGATTTTGAATCTTCTACTTTCTCAAACAAAACTGGTTTGAAGTACCCTAGAGATTGTTGCCATGATCCATACCTTACCCAGTGTGACGGCACTAATACATCCAGCAAGATCATCCATATCCAGGCAAGTGAAAGCACCGGTTATACTTGTCAGATACATTACTAAAGAAGAACCCTATTAAGTACAACTTTCATGTTTAATGACCTCATAAATAACAATCATATGGTAAATTCAGAAAAACAAGTGACAAAAATAATATGGTTTATGATGCCCCTTATGTACCTAACTATCATACACATAAATAGGAGGGGATCTTTGGAATGTCTCCATTATGTTGCTACAGAGTTACAAGTGCTGGTATTATATGTAGGTTTTGACATAATACATGCTTGCATTGTATGCAAGTTATTTGAGGGTATGATAAAGGACCATATTCAGGAATTTGCATATGGACACGGTATCATAAGTGACAACTAACATGGTTTCAGGAAAGATTATTCGTGTCAAACCAACCTATCAGCCTTCTATGAGGAGGTGAGTGGCAACCTAGATGAAGGAAAGCCAGTGGGTGTAGTGTACCTTGAGTTTGCAAAAGCATACCTCATAAACACTTAAAGTGACATTAACCCCTTCGTGACTGATGACGTACAGTGTACGTCGCCAGATCGCTTCTGTGTCCCGAAGAAGGGCCCTGCCCCTCCTACGGGAGGGGCAACGGAGCTCCTCCTTGGTGTCCGCGGGGAGCTGGGGAGGAGGTCGACGAACTTCCGTTCATCGATCCCCTCCCCGTTTTATGGGACCGGGAGCGATACAGATTGCATCACTTCCGGTCCCTGGGCTGTCAGTTCTGGGCTCCTGCAGCCCAGCTATAAGCTATTGAAGTGCGATCTGCACTTCAATAGCTTATTTCTAGTGTAAAGGTGACACTGAGGGTCTTTTGGACCCCCAGCATCACCTTAAAGAGTACCTGTCACCACCATCTGCTATCACATGGGGGGGCTTGTAAGCCCCCCTATGTGATAGCAGTCAAAGTAAAGTCAAAAAAACAAAAAAGTTTTTTAAATTAAAATGAAATAAAATAAATCTAATAATAATAATTTTAAAAAATGTAAAGTCCCCGCCACCGCGAGCACGCGCGTCGCCATGTAAACACGCGTTGGGTGCGCCTACGTATGAAAACGACGAACGCGCTACACATGTTGGGTATCGCCGCGCACGCCGGAGTGAGAGCAATAATTCTAGGGCCAGTATTTTGGGGTATCTCTAAATTGATGACCTGTGGGGGCTTTTAAAGCGTCTTCTATTGACTTTTTGGGGTACTGCAGTTTTTCGCCGTTTCACGGTCGCACGCAATCTATAAACTGGGCATGTTGGGTATCGTTTTACTCGTTGTAACCTCATCTTTTATATTCATTCAAAAAATAGGTATTTTATTGTGTTCTGGGGCATTTAATTAAATTTGTCACTACATTTTGGGGTTTAATAAGGAGTTGCGCTAATATTGCGCTACATAAAAATTTTCAACTACCACCATTTTATTCTATAGGGTCTTGGCATTCAGAAAATATATAATGTTTTGGGGGTTTTAAGTAATTTTCAGGCCTAAAATGTGGAATATAACATGGGTGCAAAAAATTGAAAAAAGGCCTCAGTCATGAATGGGTTAAAGGCAATTTTCTTCCCTCACCCAAACGTTAATGAAAGCACTTACCTTAAATGATGTCTGTTAATCCGATCATCTTCTTCTTTCCTGTAGTTTTCAGCCTTCTCCCCAGCGCTGCGGCGAATCTTCGATCCAGCGCTGACTCCTCTGGGCTTGCTGGCACTTCCTGTCCCACGATGTCCGTATGCTGGTGTACGCGTCCATAGACTTACCTTGTGCCTCTCCTCGCGTCCCGGCCGAAAATGTGAACTGCGCATGCGCCCGCCCCAAGATGCTTTGCGTCCGCACGAGAATTTTCACATTTTCGGACGGGAGCGCGCGGGAAAGACACAGGTAAGTTTAAACCGCTGTTAAAGCGTTTTTTTTTTTTTACTTTTTGCATATATCTACTGCTAGTCCAGAGAACGGCAACAAAGCTAATAAGGGGGTTAGAGGACCTAAACTATGAGGAAAGACTGCATGCAATAAACGTGTTAACTCTCAAAAAGAGGAGACTGAGAGGGGACATGATATTATAGTACAAATTGTTTCATGGTGATTGGATAATCAGTAATAAACTGTTTACTGTTAGTTCCCCTAAAATAGTCTCTTCTTTTTTTGGCATATATCAACTGCTAGCAAGTAGTAGATATATGCCCCATGATTAAAAAAAATAAAAAATTAATGTTATGGAAATTCGCTTGGTTAAACGCACAAATCCATGCCGCATTAAAGTGCGCCACAGTATGCCAAACACAAAGAATTTCCCCGTGCTTAAAAGCACGTGTATTACGCTCTTTTGTGCAAGGACTCTGTAGAGTCATGTAGAGTCAAGACACGGTGATGCTTTTATCGCAGAGATTCTGTTCCAAGAGATCGTTTATCTCTTGGAACAGAATTCTTTTGTTTTCTCTCAACAAAAGAATCATACAGGAAGTGATGTCAAACACGAAGTGATGTCAAACAGGAAGTGATAACAGATGGGCAGAACATGACTCATCCTTGCCACATGTATGCACAGCCGCCATCTTTCCAGATCCACAAACACAATCTTCTCCAGCGCGCTGATTCCTTTCAAAAAGGCAGATATGTATCTTAAATAATCCTCAAAGCGAGTGCATCCACGCCAAGCCAATAAATCCGTGCACCGCGCAGGGGCCCTAGCTGACGTCAATACGTTTGCTAAAGAAAACACTGCTGCGCGTGCACACATAAGATATCTACTCCAATGGTTTACCCTCAGCGCTGATTTAATCCGGGTCACGCTCCAATAGACCTTGACGCAGAAATCCAGACACTGAGAGACATGATGACAATATTACAATATACTAAAAACACATCCTAATAAAAATTTCCACTAGGCAAATACCTCATTACTAGAGGTGCACCAAAATGGAAAATTCAAAACCGAAACAAAATTGAAATAAGAAAAATTGTCAGGCTGAAACCGAAAATGTTTTTATTCATTCATAATTGAGGATATAGTAACCATACTCTGTCCTCAATTATCTACAAACACTCAGCGATCACTGATTACTGAGTGTATGTACCCGCTCTCCTCTCCGGCACGCTGTCACAGGAGGCTGAGCGAGCGGGGCGGGAGGAGAGCTCAGCCTCCTGTGACAGCTCGGCCTGTCTCCACCCACACACCGCTCTGCCGGACTGTGATAGGAGGCAGAGCGGTGTGGGAGGAGAGACGCCGGCCGCTCACAGCGTTCTCCTCCTGCAGCGCTCGGCCGGCTGTCACTTTCTCTCCTCCCCGCTGGACATAGAGCAGCGCCCAGTGGGGAGGAAAGAAAGCAGGGATGCGCCGCTGTGTCGGCAAGAAAATGGCACTTTCGGCATTGAGCCAAAAGTGCAATTTTCGGGCCAATATGTTTCGGTGGCTGATATATCGGTGCATCCCTACTAATTACCTGTTCCAGCGCTGCCGGCTGAAGCACTCCTGCCTCCCGAATGGTTGTGAAGAAGAAGTGTGCAGGCACATGCGCAGTAGAGGGGAGAAAACAGACACTAATGCCCAATGGACGCAGCCGGGAGCTCTGTGGGACCCAAGAAGTCTGCGGTGGATCAGAAACCGGCACCAGCGCTGGAGGACCGTCGGAAATGAGTGTAAGGAAGAAGGTGATCGCAACAAGGGGCAGCAAACAAGGTAAGTGGAAGTAAGGTAAGTTAAGTTAATAAGGTAAGTTACAGCAGCATTGGATGGATCTGTGTCTTTATTCAACCTCAACAACTATGTAATTATGTAGTCTGCAGAACTATTAATAAGACACATTGACAGTACCAGAACCATCTATGCAAAACACCAAAAGGTGTTGCCACACCAATGGTTGCCATCTTCTCTAACATATGCAGCCGCCAGAGATTTTCAGATCATTTTTTAAACAATTGTCACATATTTGATTTGCATAAATGATTTTAATAGATAAAATACATCCGGTTTAGCAATGGACACAGCCTGTGTACAGCAATTAACCCAGATGTGTTCTGCTTTATAGGGCTGTTTCCCAGCGATACTAGAAAATTTGCAGAAAAACTGTAGGTCCCTTGGCATTACGGCAGCGATTGTGACTGGATTGGCGGTAAGTATTAGTGACCGCCATCTTCTCTTTCAATGTGTGTTTGTGGAAGACCTGTAAATGCATCCAGGCAGTGTTCATTGGGGTAATCAGATTATAAAAAACACTGACCCATTGGGGTGGCTCATAATTAAAGCTGAACTCTGGGGACAAATACTTTCATTAAAATCTACAGTATTTGCCGGCGTATAAGACGACTTTTTATACTTAAAAACATCCCCCGAAAATCGGGGGTCGTCTTATACGCCGGGTATACAAAACGTCCCTAATCTGTCAGCCCACTGGATGTGCAATTCACACATTCAGATCCAGATTTTCGGCTGACAGTCCGGTCTTTAAACACTTTAACAACAGCTGCTCTTGAACATTTAACGAATTCTGCTGTTTTGCTGATACTCGCTCCATGGCTCCGAGCGCCAACAATCGTCCCACGTACAAAGGCTGTTAAATCGCGTTCTTTACCCGTATCTTCAGAAACAAATCCCTTCTACTGTCGTGGTAAACAACCTGCTTCCCTATTTATAATGGTCTGGCCCTCTAGCAACTTCAGCACAAAATTAAGGCTAATTTGCCTACAAATGTCAGGTGGTCATAATAATCTGGCCACTCAGTGTATGACTCTGGTATTACCGCACATCCAGCAGGCTGACAGATTAGTGGGTGTATTGAAACAAAATGGCCCATGTTGATGTTTTTAAATGGTGTTGCTTCGGAAGGGGCGTAGTCTTATACGACGAGTATAGCCCAAAACCTGAATATTTTAACTGAAAAATTAGGGGGTCGCCTTATACGCCGGCAAATACGGTATTCCTCAATAGCCCCAAAGGATAGAAATATATTTATGTGCAGCAAAGATCTTTGCAAATTCAGATGTTACCTTAAAAAATAGCAGTGACATTATTAGTGGGCTGCATGTAGCCTGAGCAGAGCTCCTCCTTCCACTACAGGCTGCCTGCAGAAAACCACAGGAGAGGGCGGAGACAACACCGGTATCTCTGCACAAGGAGAGAGAGGAGCAGTGACCAGTCTGTATTACAGGAGGGGGCGGAGACAAGACTTGTCTCTCTGCACACAGAGAGAGAAGAGGATTGACCGGTCTGTATTACAGGAGGGGCGGAGACAAGACCGGTCTCTCTGCACGCGGAGAGAGAGGAGCAGTGACCGGTCTGTATTACAGGAGGGGGCGGAGACGAGACCGATCTCTGCACAAGGAGAGAGAGGAGCAGTGACCGGTCTGTATTACCGGAAACACCTGCACACAGGCAAAGTGCAGAAGTTGTTTCATGCTGGGTTGCTGCACAGATCTAGAAGAAATACACACAGCTCACCAAAATTCAAGTAAGAATATACATGGCTCTTCTATTAAAAACAAAGAAACAACCACCACCATGCACCAGCACACTGTGGAATTTAAATTTAATGAAGATATAAACGATAGTAATCATACAAGGAAAAAAGCACAGCTCCCCCCTTGTAAATACTTCTCCCCACCAACACTCGGTGTTCCTCTCTTTCTGAGAAAATCAATGTAAACAGCAAACAAGTTCCGGCATCATGGATCCTCCAAACTTTATTTTATTCTTTGTGCATCAATACATACGCAATACGTTAATACATGATGCGTTTTTGCCTTTAATGACCTTAGTCATACCGTTTAAGGCAGAAACGCGTTGGCGGTAGCCTACGTATTGATGTACAAAGCATAAAACAAAGTTAGGAGGATCTACAGCCGAGTCATACACAAACAAGATACATTGTTGGTAATAGCTAAGGCTCTTGAATGTATTTTTAAGATTTAACTTCTGAGTTTAATGTCACTTTAATTACTTGAATTCAAATCATTAAATTGGATGTGATTGTAGGTGATATAAGAGTTCATACAGTTTTATAAAAAGGCTCCATTCTCTCTAAGACCTAAATTAGGTTGGACTTGATGGACTAATGTCTTTATTCAACCTCAAATACTATGTAACTATGTAACTATGTATGCTTAACAGCAAAGTATTTTCTAACTCTTGTATTTGGACAATATTTGTTTAGCCCGGATTTCAGCTTTTAACTGTGGTGAATGGGAATGTCCTTTTTGCTTGGAGGATAACATCTATTGGTTACAGTACTTGGAACATTCACATCTGACCATTTAGATAGAACACCTGTCATACAAAACTCATTGGGGGGACATTTATCAAGTATATTAGCAACACAGCCGTGAATCAGGCAGCCTGCCAGTCAGCAAAGCCTATGACAGGTTTGATCCAACTACGACAGATGATCTGATCTCTCACTATGGATGGGATAGATTTTCACTTTAGCCCTCATTCACATGGGTAACGGCCGGCCCGTACAGATCCGTGCGGCGTGCACGGCTGTATCAGGCCTCTCCCGGGAAGGACAGGTGCTGCGTGTGATTTGTACGCAGCAGCCTGTCCTTCTCTATGAGAGTACGCGGCCGTACGCCACCCTACGTTCCCCCCGAACTGCACGTCCATGCGGGTGCCAAAATCAAACGCAGTCAGGCTGGATCCTGTCTTCGTCCGAGCAGGGACACCTGCACCCGTATGGACGTGCAGGTCAGGTTATCGTAGGGCGGCATACGGCTGTATATTCCCATAGAGAAGGATAAGCTGCTGCACACAAATCACACGCAGCACCTGTCCTTCTCGGGAGAGGCCTGATACAGCCGTGCACGCCGCACGGATCTGTACGGGCCGGCCGTTACTCCTGTGAATGAGGGCTTAAACAGACGCACAATTAAGAAGTGAATAGGGTCAGGTCTCATTCTGTTGCAGTGCTACTTTAAAGCAGCTGAAGGAGGAATTCATGAATCAGGCTGTAACCTTATAGTAAATCCGTCCCCAAATCTGTCTAACCGCTCTTGCTTAGCATTGCCTTGCTGTGCAACAGAATTGATAAATGTCTTCTATTGTATTTATTGATTCAGTGCTCTACAGACCCGCACTGCAGTGCACCGCAAATCACATATGAAGTGATGTACAATTTATCTGCAGATTTTCTGTGGTCAGATGGAAAAAGTGCAACAGATTGGCCCAGGTGGAGATTACTCCATACACACAGTTTAGCGTAGATAGAGGAATCTGTTGCACCTTTTCCCTCTGACCACAGAAAATCTGCAGATAATTGTAAGGTGTATGGGCAGCTTTACACATAACAATAAGTAAGTACAGAAGTGAGATGACTGGACTGACAGCTGCTTTTCATCTCATTAAACCCTGTGCTCTTAGCAGCTGATGATAATTTTTATGTATGAGTGTGTACTGCAGTTCATCAGAAGGAAAGGCCCACATAAGCACCTGAATGGTCAATGAAGGTTTATATCAGCATACGGTACCTGTCCTCTCAGATAAATCACCTCTGCTGACAGCTTAAACCAAGCAGTATCCTAGCAGAGAGAAAAGGAAACAACATTTTAAATGTATATGTATGCCTTCATTTACAAATGCAATTCACTGCTAAAATCCTAAAGAGTACTTTCATGTAAAGTGCATATATCCTGTTTGTGACTACGCATTGCAACCTCATAGACTTCCATAGGGCAGTCTTCCTTTGTCTCGGGGGCACAGTCCCATAGAAGTCTACGTGGTTGTAATTTACAGGTGTGACCTGGACAGTGAGCAGTGGTGTAACAATCGCCATAGCGACCCAGGCGGCCGCTATGGGGCCCGAGCACAGGGGGGGGGGCGGCCAGGGCATCCCTCTGATGCCGTGCGGGCCTCCTGGGTTGCTATGGCATATCAGGGTGCTGGCTGTCACTGGCGGCTGTGAAAGAGGAAAGCGCCGCTATTAGATCACCGACAACCTGTCAGTGATGTGTGCAGCGTCAGTGACAGCCAGCAGCTGCTGCAGAAGAGGGGCCAGTGATGTAAGAGGAGGCGGGGCCCGTTGATAGAAGAGGAGACAGGGCCCGGAGATGGAAGAGGAGGCGGGGCCCGGGGACAGAAGAGGAGGCAGGGACCACGGAGGCAGACAGTGCTGACAGGTAAGAGGTGTGCAGCCCACCTGAGACCCTGCAGAGCCCACCATAGAAAGTCTATGGCGGGCTCTGCAGGGTCACTCCCAGGTGGGCTGTTTGGTATATCAGTCGGGCTCTGCAAGGGGCATAACTAGAAATCACAGGGCCCCATACAAAATTTTGCTATGGGGCCCTGTGATTTCTAGTTACGCCCCTGACAGTGAGCCATGTGGTGCTGGATGTAAACAAATACTGGAGGACACAGCCATCAGATTGAGGTTAGTATACATCTGTTGATGGTGGGGGGAGTTAGGTTAGGTCAGGGAAAAGATGCAAAAGGGATATGTTCACTTTGTTTCACAGTGGCGTGGTGGTTCACACTTTTCCTTTGTACAAATCCCTCTCAGGACACTTGACTAAGGTAGAATAGAAGTCCTCAATCATTTTCTAATATAGACCACTAGGACCACCACCCAGTGCCCCGTAAAGTAATACAGACCACACTCCAATATGGCTTTAAATTGGCCTTAGCGACCTTTTATTAAATAATTCAATATGAAAATAACTCTATAATCAAACTTCAACATCAGCAAGCATCATAAACAAGGACGCAGGTCTTTGAAGGCCAATCTTTTTCTGAATCTGTTCTCTGCGTCTAAAAACATGTTAGGCCCCCAGCCGCAACACACCGCCTCGGGGACAACCACCAACTTACCGCAGACACTTCCAATATCCAAATTTAGTGTTCACCAGCTTACACACCATGAATAGAGGACACCATACCAAGACAGGTCCCCAAACATGAATCACCAGCACTTCATTTTTACGGCCTCCAAAGAACCCAACTGCCACGTAACAACAGAAAATGTCCATAGTGCAACCAAAAAGAGGGCGGGTGGCCGGAAGTTCGCTCCTCGTCCGTCAGTCACCAACTGATGAAGATGGAACCCCACCCACTCAGACCACCACGAAAGCTCCACCTCACCTTTTGACCTGGTCAATCGGGTAAGTAATGTCAGGTATGTCCTGAAGCCGAACCCCATTAACTCCTTGCATTTTGTCTCCACTATTCACCTTGTCATGCTTGCCCTCCGCTTATTTTTTTTTGTTGCTCCGGGCATAACTATCTGCAAGGAGTTTGCATGTTCTACCTGTGCTTGTGTGCGTTTCCTCACACGCCAAGGACATGCTTGTAGGGAAATTGGCTCCTGTCTAAAATCAGTTCTGTATGTATGTGAGATAGGGACCTTGGATTGTAAATTCCTTCAGGGCAGGGACTGATGTGAACGCGTGCGGCGAAAAAGTCGGTACTATATAAATATGTAATAATCCTTTAAAAGAAAGTCTTTGCATTTTCATGCATTAGATCAGGTAATGTACTGGACAGGTGAACATGGGTACAGAAACATATTTATTTCACCTTTTGGTATAAGATAGGTTCACGTGAAAGTGGAACTCCAGACAAGGCAAATTCTATTTTGGATACAGTGCGGATGGCTTACAACCCCTGCCAGATCTTAATGCTATCTTCATGCGGAGTGCGGAGTAACATGAAGTAACAGTAATGGTTCACTAGACACCACCATCCAGCTGACTGGAACTAATCCTGGCAACGTTATCCATCCATCATAATACACGGGGTCTCTAAACCAGTACATACACTATCTTACCAAAAGTATTGGGACGCCCCTCCAAATCATTGGATTCGGGTGTTCTTTGAAATTTCCTTGCTACTAAATATTTCACGGTCACCTGTTACTGGTATTATAACAAAGTGGAAGCAACTGGGAACAACAGCAACTCCACCACGAAGTGGTAGGCCACGTAGAATGACAGAGCGGGGTCAGCGCATGATGAAGCGCAAAGTGCGCAGAAGTCGCCGTCTGCAGAGACAATAGCTACAGACCTCCAAACTTTGTGTGGCCTTCAGATTGGCACAACAACAGTGCGTAGAGAACTTCGTGGAATGGGTTTCCATGGCCGAACAGCTGCATCCAAGCCTTACATCACCAAGTGCAATGCAAAGCGTGGGATGCCGTGGCGTAAAGCACGCCGCCACTGGACTCTAGAGAAGTGGAGACGTGTTCTCTGGAGTGACCAATCACGCTTTTCTGTTTGGCAATCCGATGGGCGTGTCTGGGTTGCCAGGAGAACGGTACTTGCCTGACTGCATTGTGCCAAGTGTAAAGTTTGGTGGAGGGGGTGTTATGGTGGGGGGTTGTTTTTCAGGGGTTGGGCTCGGTCCCTTAGTTCCAGTGAAGGGAACTCTTAAGGCATCAGCATACCAAGGCATTTTGGACAATTTCATGCTCCCAACTTTGTGTTTGGGGATGGCTGTGGCGTACGCCCGGCCCAGACCCACTGTACGTCAATCCCACGTGACCATACACATGTCTGAACCGAGCGTGAGCGTCACAAGGACGTGACGATACCACTCTCAGCCTCACCCTGCGCAGAGATTTCCCAGCTCGCAGGACACAATCTCAGGCCAGCAGACTGAGAGCGATTGTCACCAGGGTTGGTTAACTCCGCAATTAACCCTTTACCCACAAACTCCCACTGCCACCATGTATTTTCCGGAATACAAACCGTGCCCAGCAACTGCTGCGACTATTCAAAACACTTAAACAATGCCTGTGATGCCGCTGTCCTCTCAGACAGCAATATGACATATACAGTAGCACTCTTCAAAGAGCAAGGATATGTTTAAATAGGCAGGGTTGGGCGGGCAAACGGGCGGAGGATGAACCTTTAGTTTACCTATCCCCGCCCAATTCCAAATTAATAAAATATAACTTGATTTTCAAGCTCAGGTTTTATGACTTTTAGAGAGAATGTGAGGGTCACTGGGGTCACGGCATCTCCCGAGACCTGCTTGTTGATTTAAATTGTCCACTCGTAATATATGGAGGGCCTAGTGCCATGCCTTTAATTACGACAGTCATAAAAGGCTTAGCAGAGATATGTTGGAATGTGTAGGGACCTGTCAGTTCTAAATGAAGACCTGCAGGTGCTCTGACTGGGGAAACAAACAAATTCTATTCTGCAATATTCAGACTCAAATACCCCATCATCGTCACAATGGCCCCTTCCTGTTCCCACATGACTGCACACCAGTGCACAAAGTAAGGTCCATAAAGACATGGATGGGGGAGTTTGGGGTGGAGGAACCTGACTGGCCTGCACAGAGTCCTGACCTCAACCCGATAGAACACCTTTGGGATGAATTAGAGCGCAGCCTGGGAGCCCGGCCTTCTCCCCCAACATCAGTACCTGACCTCACAAATGCTCCAACATTCCCATAGACACACTCCTAAACCTTGTGGACGCCTTCCCAGATGAGTTGAAGCTGTTATAGCGGCAAAGGGCAGGCCAGCTCAATACTGAACCTTACGGACTAAGACTGGGATGTCATTAAAGTTCATGTGCGTGTAAAGACAGGCGTCCCAATACGTTTGGTAATATAGTGTATGTCAGAATGCTGACTGGGTCTGACTGAGTCCTCCAGTGCGGGTTCTAGTCAACTGATCAGTGAGAGTCTGGGAGATGATTATAACACACATCTCAGAACTTTCAGAAATTGGCATCTTACAGCTATTAGGAAGTAGCAGAATACACGGTGCACGGCTAAATACTGAGTTCAAACACATGAGTATGAAATGTTTTAACTGCCAGAGGATTGTATGTCTGTTCAACCAGTCTGATGATTCACATACCTCTGCCTCACTGCACACCCCAGACGATCCTAATCCTTCCTTCTGGCTACGTGTGGTCAGAGGTATGTGAACAAAATCGGGTGAATAGAACTGTAAATCATTTGGCAAGTAAGTCAGTTTACCTATATATACATTGCCTGACGTTTTCCTGTAATAAATCTTAAATAGCGACATGCTGTAACAAGTCTGTATGGTCAGTTATGCATTAAGCACAGGCAGAGCCAAGCATATAGAACTATTAGTATATGGGTAGCCAGATTCCATCTTGTCTGCTCCTTCCTAAAAGCAGCTCATCATTCTGTCCTCTGACCACAACTAAAAAGAATGCAAATTGTGAAATGCAAGCCAGATAAAACAGGTTTCTCTTATTTATATTTGCAGCTGTCCTCCATGATTGTGTTCCTGGTGTTGTTTGTCAAACTTGGATAGCATATTGCAGCACATGAGAGGCATTCTCCCTCTACACCAGGGCCATTTTTTTTCCCCATGGTGTTAGTGCTGACATGTAGCCAATGGAATTAACCAGTTTACTTCGTTTTTTCTGCTGTTGACTGTTACAACCTCGTATTGTTTTCCCACATATAATTGGTGGAGTATTACTTGTTATAGAAAGATCAATAAACCTTACACTTATAAACATGATTGTCTCCGCTTGTTATTGTATTTTAAGTGTGTGAGGTTCATACAAGGGTCTCATCTACCTTTTTAGTCATGTAGAGTTATCAGCCATCAGATTCCACAATGAAGTATGTATTATGTTATGAAGTCATTGTCCACAAACATTTTCCAATTTAGATCTACAGCCTCTCCTTTCAGATGGAAGAATACCACTCCCTATTGCCATCCAGTTCCCTAGAGTCGGTGCTCTTGCTTGCTTCAAGGTAAGTACTATACATTTTCTAGATAGAAAGAGAAATTATTTAAAAAGGACACCATCGTATTCCTGCCAGTGCTGCTTGTTCGTAATCCCAAACAAACACGCCGTATGGTTATTGTACAGGGTACGAGTTTTGCAACTATTGTCTAGAAAAAGAATGCAATAGCTAGCCAAAACTGGCATACAACGCAGCATCCCCATATAATGTGCCAGAAGCCAGCATCTATGGGTTACGTCACTTACACTCAGAGGAGGATCCTTTCCCCACTTTATATAGTTGCAGGGGTGTGAGATAGGCTTGCTGCATTATATTGTTATTGACAGCAAGAGAGACCAGTGGATGACATTGCTATATGTCTTTCAAGTTAGAGTTGAACTGGGATGGTATTTTATATAATTTCCCTTATTTTATCCTCAGTAACGTATTGTAAATAGTTGAGGTGAACTCTCTAGGACCTTGGGATTTCATTATGCCTGTAATAGGGTATGTGGACATTCTACAGAAATCTTTCTTCAATTGAGAATCAGCGCCCACTCCTGATGGCTGGCAGCCCTGCCCCTCCTTCCCGGCACAGCTCATATATATATTACAATATTAGGTCCATTTTGTTTTCAGTCCTTTTGCACTGTCACACCTAAAGTTGTTTCCTTTATATTCAAAATCAAATATTTATGTTGTTTCGGGAATTCTGTCATTGCAGTGACATTTGTTGTAGTGGATTAACTTGCTGAAGAAAAAAAACCTTTCATCGGATATTTTATTCTATTACACTAAGCTGTTCTCTTCATCCCATGTGACAAGCAAGTCCCGAGTATAGCTTGTATTATCCTCGGTGTGTGGGTGACCCTTAATTAAAAACTAGTCTTCCGGAGAGATGAAATCTGTCCCTCGGGACTAATAAATTGTGTTGTTCTGATGTTGATGAACGTGGAGACTGACTCAGCTACAGAAATGAGTCACTGAGATGAAAAATCTTCCTCTCTAATGGCCTCCTGTGATCATTTGTGTAATAAGTAAATGTTTAATTTTTGTGGTATCAGAGTGTGGCTCCCACAGTCTAAGGACCGGTGACATCATCATATCTGACACATGTTCATTTACCGCCAAGGGACAAACCACAGGACCGAGGATCGGGTGAATATATCTTCTGTTTTCTGGCCCCTAGACCAAAATGAACTAGTCTCACAGCAAGGGTTAATTTTGTTAATAGTTGGAGTTCCTATTTAAGGATTTGCTTTATGATTGCTTAGTGGGCAGAGGCTGTAGTACACAACTTGTAATAACACCACAGGTTATAAAGGGCCCAGTATAGGACACCAAACTGGTGACAGGTGAGTTCTTAGACAATGTTTACACGAAATGCGTGCACTGATGTTTGATTTTTGGATGTACTTTAGGCACAGTTTAAAAAACCAAAATTAAACGATTTAAATGGGAAATTCCGAGGATTAATGTCACCAAGTCTGATGAATTTTACGTGCATCAATTCAATATATTTATTGTGATACAGACTCTTTAATCACTATTGATTTTGCTTTGCAAAGACTATTTTCCTGTGTTGAAAATCCAGTCTGGTGTGAATGAACCCTAAATCCTAACTATTCGCTTTAATTACTCAAATCTTCTAAAGTGACTTTGGAAGATTTATACAGAAAGGAGATTGATATCGTTCCATTCGTCTGCCTAGGCGTTTCTCAACCTTTCCCCGGTCGCGGCACCCTTTAAAAGTATGCACAACCCAATCTTGTGGACCCCTTGGATTTTATACAAGGACTCAGCGGCATTTAGGGCCCTGTAATTGGTTCTGTGGCCCCCTGATGGACTCTTGACTAGTGCATTGCATCTGGTATATCTAAGTGTGCCACCCTCAGTGACGAATGTACTATTGGGTCCGGCGGAAGCTCCTCCTCCCCCCCCCACTAAGTGTCTGTCCCTATATGTTCCCCGACTTTACTTGTCCCTCTACCTGGCAAGCACCCCCCTTCCAAAATGTTTTGTCCCATGGGTCCTGTGTTCTATGTTTGCTTCCTTCCTTGTCCTCCCTCTTTAATGTTCCTGCGTTATTTGAGCTGAATGTACCCATATGCATGCATATATGCTTATGTCTCACGATGGAGTGTATTTACATGATTCTGTACTGCATTGATTTCCATGTTTGCATGTCTTTCATGTTACTTGTCTTAAAACCCTTAAAAAAAACTTGTTATTATTTAAAAAAAAAAAAAAGTATGCACAACCTCAAGGCACCCCAGTCCAGAATATATCAAAACCCATACCAGACCTTTCCCAGATAGCGGTCCGGTATGGATTTTAAGGGGACCCCACGCAAAAACTCAAAATATAATGGGTTTCTCCCTTCACACCAGAGTCCCCCTTTCAAATTAGAAGTCCCGCTTCACATCAGAGTCCCCCTTTCAAATTAGAAGCCCCCCTTCACATCAGAGTCCCACTTTCAAATCAGGAGCCCCGTTTACATTAGAATCCACCTTTCGAATCAGGAGCCCTCCTTCACATCAGAGTCCAGCTTTCAAATCAAAAGCCCTTCACATCAGAGCCCCCTTCTTTCATATCAGGAGCCTTTTTCAAATCAGAAGCCCCCTTAACATCAGAGTTCCACCTTTACATCAGAGCCCCCCTTTCACATAAGGAGACCCCTGCACATCAGAAGCCTTTCTACACCATGGAAATGCATGACGCTGTGCAATAATTTTGAGGCATCCCTGAGGAGGCCAGGAGGCACCCCAGGGCGCCTGGTTGAGAAAGGCTGCTCTAGATGTCCTTCTTAATCATAAGGGAGGTTATAAACTTCCCTGGCAGGGGGGGGGGGAGAAGGTGAAGAGACACAAAAATGTAGATGTGGAGTTTAAAGTTATGTTATAACTAGGGTTGCCACTTGTCCAGGATTCACCCAGACAGTCCGGGTTTTGAATGCTGTGTCCGGGTTTCATGGCAGCAGAAACCCGGACACAAGATGTCAGGCAGACAGGGGCAATCAAAATTAAGATAGGGGCTACTGGCCCCCCCAATGACAATAGTCTCAACTGTGATATTTACATATGAATGGGTGGCGCTATTTACATATGAATAAGCCAAAAAAGTCCCCTCGGGTTTCGCTTGAAGAAAAGGTGGCGACTCTAGTTATAACCCTTATTTTCTGTGCATCCAATGTGCAGCAAATGTGTGCACACAAACAACTGGGAGCAAGTACAGTAGGTTCTCCATAGAAGTCATTCGGCAAATCATTCAATCATTAACTTCTCCAACCACTAAATGTGCTAAAGTGGGTCAGACTTGTTGGTTCTAACATTGGCAATATTAGAACTAGGTAAAGTTAACCGAGTCCTGGATGTCACATCAGCGAACGGGAAATGTGAGCCAATGCGGTGGAGTATTGCGGGGACGTGAATATGCTACATAATGACAGCGAATGATCAAAAGACCGAATAAGAATAAGGGGGGAATAGCCAACAAGCTGCTTAGAAAAGGAGTTATTTTACTTTGTATAGTTAACAGCAAGCTGAGAAAGCAGTAACGACTTGAATTTGACCTAAATAAACATCTGTCAGAAAAACATTCTGCATATGTTGTTGCCAATTTAAATCTCTGTCTCCTGCAATGCATACAATACTGATTCATGTTTGTGTTCCAGCTTTCATCACCAGGGGGAGCAGTTGAGACATTATTCTCTACCCTATGACAAGTGGCAGCAGAAGCTGTAGCAGGCAATGTGTTATAATAACAGTACATACTGCTGCT
>NW_017308093.1:219882-246390 GCF_000935625.1 Nanorana parkeri | reverse complement strand
ATATTCAAAAGTTTTTTTTCTAGAAGATTTTTACCTTCAAATGTAGCTTCTGCTCAGCTGTAAACTTGTCTAATACTGAGCCGTATAAATAAACAATGGCCTGCTTGGCCCTAAACTGGGGCTCTTGGTGCCAATAATATAAGAACTTAGGAAGCTCCTCTTCCACATGCGTTATATACTTATCAACTTAACAAACTAGAAAACTTAGAAACTCAACCTGGAAACTTTACAACTGAACTCCGGGCACCTCCACCATTTTTGTGATTTATACACCTGCCAGGCAGCACTGCCAGAAAGGTGACACTACCTTTTCTATCAGAGTTCAAGCTCATCTTCAGGTGAATTTTTTTTTCCCAACCCCCATCTGATACCTTCACTTGATCCATGAATTCATTTAATCGACCTGTCATCACTGCTCTGTAATCATTGTTTTAATAGCCCGTGACATGAGTAGTCACTGACTGAAAGCTTTGCTCATCTGACCGACAGAAGGAGGGTTCTGCACATCATATGCTGTGTATGTAGGGCACCCTGCAGAAGTAACTGTACCATGAGCCCTTAGCACTCATTATGGGGTTTGTATATAAACAATGCACAGAGCCATTTGCAATGTGAATCACTGTGAATGTGTGACCAGAGGCAAAAAACAAACCTTCTTTGTATACTTTCTTTTCAGATCAAAAGTAATGTCATGTAATACTGCATTTTGGCCACTAGATGGAGCATAGGATATAAGTATTTGTTTGCTCCTCCGCTCCATCTAGTGGTCATAATGCAGTATTACATTACATTCAACGTGAAAAGAAAATACATTAAAAACATTAATTTTTTTTTCTGTTAGCACAAAATTAAAGCAAAGCCGAGACAGACCCTGATAATCAGAATATATACTCTCACTGATTCAGACAGCACTATATTGATGACATCATTACTGCCTGAACTGACACTGCAGGTGGGCAGTGAGGAGACCAGTTACCCTGTGCACTGGGACCCCACTGTGTGAAAGCAGAGAGTGAATAAGGACTGAGAGAGGCTGGAGGAAAGCTACAGAGTGAAGACACTGTCTGCAGAGCTGGGACATTAAAAACTGAGTGTTTTGTTGCAAGTTTCCTGAAGTGCAGCAATGCATAACATGAAGAATCCCATTATTTTCAATGGTGACCTTCACACCTGATCGTTCTGTTCCTTGTACATAAAACAACTGCATATACGCTTTTTTTGGGCAGAATTGTGTGTTATTGGCCCATATAGTTCAATGAGAAAAACATCCCTGTTTCTATAATGACGGCGGCATTGACGGGTGCCTTTCCTAGCTCTGATTGCCAGCGGGGATCATGGGAAGCAGCGGAGGGTCATCAGTAAAGTACATTAGACGAGGATGCAAGGACTTACATTAATGACATGAGTACATTAACTGATCCTGTATCAATTATGCACATAATTGAAGAACTCCTTTTTTAATGCACTTTGTTTGAAGAAAATGGCGGGAGTGTGGCATTGTAGTGACGTCAGAGGGGGTATGGACTGGTGCTTTTCATTGGTGCTTTGGTATTTCACTGTTCTGACCCAGCAGGGATGATCCCTGCATCTTTCCATGTGCTAGGACCAAGGGCTAGGAGAGACTGACTTCTTAAGGTGCCCATACACCTTACGATTATCGGACTAAACTTTTCGTCCGATGATCGAACCGTCGTACGATTTTCCCCCATCCTGCCCCGATTATCGCAAGGTTCAATCAGCGGTAGTTAGAAAAAAACACCTGGACGACTTGCGGTAATTGACCGCAATTATTTTCGTTTGCGCATGCGCAGTGTTAATCGTACGACTTTTGACGGACGGAAACGCCACCAACCATGCGAACATCGTACGATCAACCAAAGTTTTCAAACATGCTTGACCGTCAAAAGTCGTACGATTGTACAGTACTATCGGTCGGGCACTCTATTCACACGTTACGATTGTCGTACGAAAAGTCGATCGGATACGATTATCGTACGATAATCGTAAGGTGTATGGGCACCTTTAGTCTGGAATCCTCACAGGGGAAAAGCCCAGGAGGGAAGAGACAGAACAACAAGTGCTTCAGATATGTTTTAACCCCTTCGTGACGGGAGACGTACAGTGTACGTCTTGTCACTTTGTGCCTATATGACTGGCCACGTACACTGTACGTGACGAGTTATATCAGGCTTTGTAATGCCGGTATTTGCTGATTCTCAGCATTTAACAGTCATTCATTAATGTCTCAGTATTGAGGCATTAATTAATGAAATAATTAAGCTTTTTGTAAAAGCTTCTTCCTTTCATTAATGAAAGAATGAAGCCGTTACATGCAAATAGAGGACCGCAATTTGCGATCCCGTATTTGACAGCTCAAAATAGCAGAGAGGCAGCAGTGACTCACCTCACCTCTCTGCTATTTGTTTTGACAGCTCGAGAGCCCGATGTTTAGATACATTTCACTGAAAGAATACAATGTATATCTTTTGAGTGAAATGTATCATTTCTGATCGTCTAGGCACGATCAAAGAGCTTTTAGTGAGATCTGAATCTGACTAAAGTCAGGATCAGTCTCTAAGGTTATTATTAGCTGTTCCTAAGTTTGGATCAGCCTAATAGCCAAAAATAAAATAAAAAAGTTAATTTATCAAGCTGTCATAGTGATTGCTTGATATAAACTGACAAGAAAAAAAAAAGTTTTTTTATTTTATTTTTATTTTTTTTACAAAGTGTAAAAAAATTAAAATAAAGTGTAAAACAAAATTAGGAAAATATAAATTATATATAAATATATTTTTTATACTATAATTAATATAAAAAAATTCTAAAAAAAAAATAATAATCAAAACTTGTGAAAAAAGTGTTTTCTTCTAGTTTTTTTCCTAATTTTTTTATTTTATTCAAACTAAGTGAGGGGTTAGGTACACATATGTGATATAATTATATAGCCCTATCTGTCCTCTAAAAAACAATATATAATATGTGTGGGTACATTTAGTAAGAAAGTATATTACTGCTGTGGAAGAATCACACAGCAAAAATGTAAAAAATGTGTCAGTCATTTATGAACAGAACCTGAAAACTAGCTCAGTCATGAAGGGGTTAATTCTGCCAACATGCTTCAGCATGTTCCCCCAGGCCTACTGATTTTCTAGGCTATCAAACACTCATAACACAGAATGATACCTCTCTAGCACACCCTGCTGGAGCAAACTCATACAACATGTGGCAGAGAAAATATACTGTATGCTTAGAGAATCCCTCCTGCTGAGATACAGTTAGGCTAACTACAGCCCTCTACCAGCTACAGAATTCACAAAAATACAGGAAGGAACTGATCTAAAATTCTACATCCTTACACAGGCCGCCAACACTTATAGAGGTTTTGAATGCCACAGATGCTGACGGAGGATGTGGCTCTGGAACAGAGGGAGGGTAGGTCACAAGAGGCACTGGGCAGGTGAGTATACTACCTTTTTTATTGCAGGGGGATGCCATTTTGATTTGTTTAGAGACTGTTCAGGTTCTCTTTTACCCTCCTTTTGTTCCCAAGATGTTTTTTGCACACGTTATAATTCACATTTTAGGCCTGAAAATTACTTGAAACCCGCAAGAGTTACATATTTCCTCAAAGCACAGACCCTGTAGAATAAAATGGAGGCAGTTGCACATTTTTATGCTGCATGATATTAGCCGAACTCGTTATCAAATATATATATATATAAAATAAAATACAATATAAAAGACAATTTTGTTGTGAAATATGAAGTTATGGCGAGTAAATAGATACCCAACATGCCAAGCTTAAAAATTGTGTGCGCCCCTAAAACGGCGACAAAATATGGTATCCCAAATTATCCATAGGCGACATTTTAAAAGATTGTACATGCCATCAGTTTAGAGTTACCCATGAATATTTTCATGGGTAACTCTAAACTTGCAATCATTATTTTCATACGTAGGTGCATCTGGCACCTGTTTTAGTTTGTAGGCACGCATTCATGGGGGCGGGGGAAATCAAACATTTTTTGGTATTTTAAATTTATTTTATTTAACTTTATTTATTTTTACTTAACTTCATTGCTATCACATAGGGGTACCCAATGGAAACGCGCAACAAAAACGGCCCAAAGTAGTACATGTACCTTTTCAGGCGTGGGCCGTTTTGTAGCGCGTTAGGGACGGGCTGAACTACGCCAAGGTGTGAACCAGACCCATCGAATACAATGGGATTTAGATGTTTGAGCGTTTTGTAGAGCGTTCGTCGAGCGTAGAACGCGCTACAAAACGTTCAGGTGTGAACGAGGCCTAAGGGTTTATTAGACCCTTAGTCTCACCTCTTCAAAGAAGCTATTCAAGTCAAGATCATTGTTGAATAGCTTCTTCCTTGGCTTCCCTAGCCAAGGAATGACAGCTGAGGAGCCGGAAGTGATGCAATCAGCGTCGCTTCCGGCTCCTTTCAGCAGGGAGATCAGGGAACTGATGCCGCTGGTCTCTCTCCCTGCTTCCCGCTGACACCCATGATGCCAGTCCTGGGCCCGCAGGGGGGGCAGCGGAGCCTGGAAAGGCTGGGGGTGTCAGAAGGGGGACCCTGTTCACTGGCCCCTGAAAGCGATTTGGCAGCAGCTTAGCCACCAGAATCACTTCCAGTGTAAAGCTGACAGTCGGCTTTAAACAGGAAAACAGAGTAACCGCCAGGAGTCTGTTTACAGGGGCCCAAAGCCATAGGGAATACTGTGCTGCCAGGGAAAGGGTTAAAGCAGCAGCTAGTTACGTAACCCTAATGACAAGTCTATAACCACAGTAGCCCCTATATACGCACACCAGCATGGAGAGGCTCGGAAAATCATATCTTGCCCAGTACGCGTGACCATCATGATTATGTCAGGCCACATTACATATTACATTTAGCTCCTGTGTGTCAGACTGATATGGAAGCTGTAAATATTCTGTGGTATTTGTTACTGTTTTAGAACAGCTCAGGTCATATTAAATGGATCATAGTGACAACAGAGGCCAATTATTTGGCTGTGGGACCCAGGCATTGTTAGTTGGGCCCCTCCTCACACAGAACTCCACTTACATTTTCCACATTAGTGTTTTAAGATGTTATTGGACATGTACCCCTGGCATTGAACGGGTAACAATATGTTAGTAAAGTGGGTTTACACTTGTGAAGAAGAACACGTAGTAATCCATCCATGAGCATATTTACCTTCCTGCGCCTCAGAGCAGCTGAACAAAAGGCTCCTTGCACTTCCTGGAACTCTGTCAGCTAGAGTCTTAGGTGTGACGCTGCCTCCCTCTATGTGGAGCTCGACACACTTCATAACATCTCTCTATAGGAGGCTAGCAAATTGCAATACAACAGGATACACAAATTAATTTATTCCACATAGAACAGAATTACAAATACTGAAAGAAAATTAAACATCTAGGTTCCGTCCTCTTCTTTTATAGAGCAGATTAGAAACTGAAAGTAAAGAGCTTATTGACCGATATAGGTGTCGTGGGACCAAGGGTGCCCTGTTACCTGGGGTCCGACGGGCACGGCGGAGATTGTAGGGTCCTTCTTGGGGTAATCTGGTGCCCGGCAGCGCCTGGTTGCAGGTGCGCGCATGCGCACGTTTATGTACGTGACGTGTGTGCACACGTGACGTTCCATTGGCCTATCAGTCACCTCAGGTGTTGATCATTGCCAGGGAGGGCCATGCAAGCACACCTTCTCCCCTGGCCATCCCATTGGTTCCCAGGGACCTGGAGCTTCCTCGTTGCCCAGACAATGTGGGCGTTTTTGGTTCCTGCTAGGTTTAAATGCCAGCCAGAGCCAAGACTTGTTGCTGAGTTACTCTGCCATACCCAAAGCAACAACAAAGCCTAATTTCCTGTTTCCTGCCTCCTTCCCAGCTATTTGGATCTCCTGGTTATCGACCCTTGGCTTGTCCCCCCGTTTATGATACCCGCTGCCTGCCCCGACCTGGACTGTACTCTGACAACGCATTTTGGCTCATCCTTTCTTGTACCTCAGCTTGGACTCTCCTTCTGGAATTGTTTCCTCCTATTGGGGTCCATGCCAGCAAACAAGGGAACTTCGCTCCCTCCCTAACAATAGGCAACAAACTCATTTTCTTTGTTCTTTGATCTGCAATCCATACATTGCAGCTAATATGCATGGCTAGCCATCATAAGTACATGAACTGTGGAAGCTGTACCAAAAAAAAAAAAGCAGAGGGCCAAGGACAAGTCAACAGTGTGGTCTCCCTGTGGCTGATTGGTTCTCTATTATTGACTAACCATGCCTTGTTCTTGTCTGTGTCTCTGTGAGGAGGCAGCCATCTTTGTAGAGGAGTGGTGCTTTGCAGGGTTCTCCTAAAGCACAATTTACATTTTCCCGTCTGAGACAGTAAATATTCAATTTTGAGTTCAGGCGCGCCTTATGGCCAAAGGAACTATAGTGAAGAGGCTGCAAGCTTGGCTCAGATAAGGTTACACAACAAACTTTATGGAGAGGAGCAGAGATTTGGACTCGGTATTGGCTTATCAGAGCCAGAAAGAGCAATAATGATTAGGAGAAGCTTTTTAACCTGCCCAATGAACTGGCACAGAAGGCCACCTACAGACATGAGATGGTTGAACAATCTGCCTGACTGGCTTCAAATGACTGTGATTACCTTAAGGTTGCTCACAGATGGCAAATATCTCCCCCCTTGCCACAGATGAGAAGATATTTGCCTGTTCTTGAAGCACCGGAAACCTCAGCAATACTCTGTTGACCATGGATCAGCTCTTCTACTTTGACCCTGTCTTCTTCTCCATAGAACAGTGATGGATCAGCCCCACTTGAATGGAGTTTTTCCAAGTTGTTGACAACTCTTTATTGTGCCCAAGGCACTTTTTTGATGACCAAGAGCAGTCCAGTCGTCACAAGCAATGCCATATCCAGGAGCACGGCTTAGGTCAGGCAGTCTATGGCCTCTCTAATGCCAACATTGTCTTTAGAAGTAAATTCATCATTATTTAGATGGTAGTTTTCCCCAGTATGATGGTTCTCCTTCTGTATTTTTTTCCTTATGCTGCTGTTTTATGATAGACTTTGCTGCTAGACTTTTACTTGTAACACTCCTTACCATTCAGATGTATCCTGCCTTTAATACATGAAAATGCACACATTTTCCATGAATGACGTTGCATTTCTACATTTGTTTCCTTTCGATAGTATCTTGCATCTTAAAGCAAATGTGTAGGCTTCATGGAGAGGTGGCCTAAGGCTGGCCATACATTGACCATATTTTTTCTTGTTCAGCCAAAAGCCCCCCACAAAACAAAATGTAATAGAGTCCTTACTAAAACAGGAGTGATCTGCAGGAAAGAGTTTACCAGCGTGTTGTTCCGCTCCACCTCCCGGTGCTCAAACAGCACTCAAGCTCCTCTATCCACAAATATTGAAGCAAAAAAAAAGGCTGGCACCCCAGCTGAGAAAAATCCCACGCTTCATTGATCCACTTGTAGAAGCAACATCGCTCTGTAGTGTGGTTACGCATTTCAGATAAACATGTCCTTTTTTAAGCAGCTAAACAACATTAATGTAGCCTCCACAACAGACTATTTCAATTCATCTGAAGAGGTCGAGCACTTATCTAAGTGGCAGTGAAGAGCAATCAAAGCCAGGTGGTGCAGTGTAGAAGAACAAAGGGATCTAACCTTGCGCGTCCACCATACAATGTCCATTTCCCATCTTATATCTGCATCTTACATCTATCACAAAATGTAAAAAATACGGCAATTATTCATTATTTTAGGATTGTAGGAGAACCATGCAAATCATTCCTTTATACCACTGAGCTTTATAACGTTAGGTTGTATCTGTACTGTACAATAGGTATTTTAGCACCACTGTACAGCTTGTCTATGTCAGCCCGTGGCTGCCCATACTAGAGCAACACTTCTGAAGAATATTCAAATGTTGGACAACATTTCATTGACATTCCACATAATCAAACCCTCCATCTTCCCCCGATTGTGTCATAAGCAGGGCCATCCCTATAATGCGCCTGTGGCTGTTGCCTCAGGCGGCATCTCTTTGGATCACGTTGGCCTGCCACCCACTTTCTGGACAGAGTTTTCTAGGTTGCTAAGAGCTGGGCGGGGAGATGTGCAAGGGCCAAATACATCACTCCGCCCAGCTTTTAGCAACCTGGGACGCTCTGGCCAGCGTCCTGCCCAGCTCCTGGCAACCAGTGAATTCATCAGTGGCTTGAGCAGGATGAGGACGCTGGCCAGAGCCGGATGAAGCAAACGCCACCAACCCCTGTTAGTGTGCACCACCAGCACATCACCTCCTGCCTCCCCCACCCTGGAAGGTGGCGGCACATATGCTAGGGACACCCCTGGTCATGAGTGTGGAAAACAGACAAAGTGCCACTTTATGTATTATAGTAAAGGCCCTCTTACACCACATGAGTGGTGAATTAAAGCATGATTAATTTCCACGTTACCGCAATATGCATTACCAAATGTTATACATTACCAGAAGCATATGCATTACCACAAGCTTCCTAGCCAATCAGCATCGTGCCAGCTGATCAGCCACCTGGATGCTGTTTGGCCAGGAAGCCAGCCAATCAGCAAGAAGCTGGCTGTTCGGCCGGCTCGATGCTGATTGGCCAGGAAGCCAACTTCCCAGCCAATGAGCATGGAGCCGGCTTTTCGGACAATCAGAAAGCTGGGAGGTGGGTTATTACTTGCCACCTGGCATCCTAATTGCCCGGGAAGCCGGCTCCATGTTTCCCTACGGCACTTCCGGTCAGAGGAAATCTTCCAGTATCGGGGAAGGTATCGGAGCATTTGGACAAGTATGAGTACTCGCCCAAATACTCAGTATCTGCAGCGATACCGCTACTAGTATCAGTGCGTGCCTAGTAAGGCCTAAACCTTTCATCTTTACATAATGTGCTATAGGCATGCAGGAAACCATTTTGTTCTTGCTATTCTCTCATTCTATAAGGTGAATTTATTTGAGTTCATGGTTTCAAGACAAAGACTCTAACATTAGCCATTCCCAGACCCTTACAGCATAGATTCCCAGGTTGTAAATTTTAGGGAGTCGAGTTGTACCAGACAACAGCAAGATGAGGACTGACCATGGTATCAGTCTGCAAGATTAACGGAGGAGGCCATGTCGCCGCCTTAACAAAGAACCATTCACCATGATATTTTTTTTTTTCTTTCTCCTCTTTTTAACATATGAAAAAAAGAGTTCATATTACAAATTACCTTGTATATAGAATCATTATTTGACCGAATTATTATAACTAATAATGTCAATTGTATTATTCCTATTGCATGAAGTATATAAATATTTGCTTAGTTAAGTAATTATATGTTTTAATGCAATATTCAACCTATATATAGATATATCTTATCTATAATAATTGGTTTTAATAACTGATATATATATATATATATATTGTTATACATTATACTCTATGATATTATTTATATTACAAATGTTTATATTGATCACATTAATTCAATGTCTGTGAGCAGTGAAAGAATTGAAGTAACTACAATTTCTCAGTACAAATGACCTCACCTTCGCGGTATGTCTGAAAGATATAGACGTATAACTTTCTCAAACTTTCTCAAGCAGTACATCGTCTTAAAGAGACACTAGTCTCCAGAATGTCGGGGACTCATGTCAGATAAATAGCCATTTCCTAAAGTTTTCTTGAATGAGCCTATGTCAAAGGTCATCTCATGATATGATACAAAAATTTTAAGGAAAAACCCCAAAATGATTCCTAGTCCAACATTGCCCTCTTCATGTAATTGTTTGTATAATTTCGGGTAATTGGGTATATTTTTAAGAAAACTGAGACACTTTCTGATGTCATAATTAAGTTGAGATAAGCTTTTCCCTCCCAGGATTTTGCGTGATAAAAGTTAGGAGAAAGTTTGGGATGGAGAGGCCCACACACACAAAGGAGGGATCTGAAGCTAGCTGACGAGCTGCATGGGGAACTGAACAAAGAGAAACTGAAGATCTCTTGTCCCTATAATGACACAAAGACTGACATCACGGAGACCAAAGAATCTCCAAATTAGTGGTAAAGTATAGATCTCCATCTATCTGTAAGCAGTTTGTTCTAGTCATATCTATCTGATTACACCATTTAGTCTAACCATTCGGTTCTATAGTGTTAGCTTCGGGATTGAATTGGAGTAATTTTAGCTGCAGTAAGGATTGTCTCCCTTTAAATTTTTTTGGGGGGGAGTCTCTTTGGAGTCTCTTTTTAAAGCTGATTTCAACTTCTAGTCAACGGTTTAGTCTGATATATGTTTATAAAAATAAAATAAAATAGCTCAGCGGAAGTTTGTCTCTACCTCATATAGATTGTAGTCTGATTATCCAGTCCTGTGCATACTATTCTAAATGAGTTCATGCGCAGTAAGGACATTGAGCTTTGAATGTCTATTTGCTGGCACACATGTTAAATCTCCATATTCTATTGTCATATCCTGCTGAACTACTGAGAGTGTTACTAGACGCATGTCAAGAGATAGATAGTTCTGTTTCAGTGGTATCAAAAAATAATATCCTGTGGTTTTATTTTTAATTATTATCTTTGCTGATCAATCTTATTGCACATTTAGATTTTGTATTACCGTATATACTCGAGTATAAGCCGTCCCGAATATAAGCCGAGGTACCTAATTTTAGCAAAAAAAACTGGGCAAAAGTATTGACCCGAATATAAGCCGAGGGTGGGAAATGAGGAAGCTACTGGTAGATAGATACCAATAAAATTACATTAATATTTATTTAAAAGAAAAATAACCTAGCTCTGTAAGTGGAAAAGGGGGTACAGGGCTACATATCATGTACTACGGATCATTTAATCCATTCATGTTAGCAGAGGATCATTGTAAATGTATTGTCTGCACTGTATTAGCAGTATATACTCTATGTAGAGTATATACTGCTAATACAGTGCAGACAATACATTTACAATGATCCTCTGCTAACATGAATGGGTTAAATGATCCATAGTACAGGGCTACATATCATGTACTACGGATCATTTAATCCATTCATGTTAGCAGAGGATCATTGTAAATGTATTGTCTGCACTGTATTAGCAGTATATACTCTATGTAGAGTATATACTGCTAATACAGTGCAGACAATACATTTACAATGATCCTCTGCTAACATGAATGGGTTAAATGATCCATAGTACAGGGCTACATATCATGTACTACGGATCATTTAATCCATTCATGTTAGCAGAGGATCATTGTAAATGTATTGTCTGCACTGTATTAGCAGTATATACTCTATGTAGAGTATATACTGCTAATACAGTGCAGACAATACATTTACAATTATACTAACATGAATGTATTAAATGATCTGTATGTAGCCCTGTACCCCCTTTTCCACTTACAGAGCTAGGTTATTTTTCTTTTAAATAAATATTAATGTAATTTTATTGGTATCTATCTACCAGTAGCTTCCTCATTTCCCACCCTCGGCTTATATTCGGGACGGCTTATACTCGAGTATATACGGTATTTATTGTCGCCGTTTATATTTTGATTATTTTGCACTGACGGGCTGGTGGTTAGCATGTTAACGGGCAGATGGTGGGCTGTTGACGGGCGGATGGTAGGCTGTTGACGGGCAGGTGGTGGTGGGCTGTTGACGGGGAGATGGTGGGCTGTTGACGGGCAGATGGTGGGCTGTTGACGGGCAGATGGTGGGCTGTTGACGGACAGATGGTGGGCTGTTGACGGACAGATGGTGGGCTGTTGATGGGCAGATGGTGGGCTGTTGGTGGGCGGTTGACGGGCAGATGGTGGGCGGTTGACGGGCAGATGGACCGCTGTTGACGGACAGATGGGGGGGCGGTTGACAGACAGATGGTGGGCGGTTGTCTTGTGTTAACTGCTACCGTCTTCTAATCATGAGGCCGGGACTATGTGTAATGTGGAGGATGAAGGAGGAATCTTGTTTGTCGTTGGAATTTCTATTGTGTTGTTTGCGGGCGAATCCGCTTTGAAGATGGAAGTCCGTAAAATACAGCCAGACAAATGTCCAACATTTCTTTGTAAATAGAATCCCTCTCTCTCTCTCTCTCTTAGCTCAAATAAAGAACTCAGCTTATCAGTTGATTTGTGAAAATTAGTAGGGAATCTCCTCAATTCCAGATCCCTGCCTGTTTTCATAAATTAAATACTATTTTTTTAATCAGAGCAAATGTTCTGACAACAAAAATGCATTAGTTGCAGCGCACTGTGTTGTGGTGTGAATGGACCCTATGTATATGAACACTCATTCCTGACAAAAGAATGAAGGAGCGACAGGCCTGACGTAGGGAGAAAAGGCGCACCCATCTTCCACCCATACAAATGATGTTTGCTTTCCAAACAACAGTTGCCTGTATTGCCCTGCTCTTCATTGCACCTGTCTTTGATGCCACTTACTTACTAGAACATAATGACGGTAAGACAAGGCTTCAAACGTTCATGTGAATAAGCCCTAAAAAAGCTCATTCACAGCCCCATTAGCTGATGTGCTCTCTGGCTGTCAGGGATGGTTTGCTAAGTTAATGGGGCCCTGTTCCTACTCTCCTTCTCTCTAGGAGCTTCTGCTGATATTGATAAGATACAGTAAGCCCAGTGACCAGTAAAGGTCAGAGTGATGAAACATATCAGGAAGAATGCAGAAGCCTAATATGTATAGCCTCAGAGAAAGAAGTGAAAGAGTAGCCTGACTGATACACGATAAATAAATTTAAATGTCATATTCAGCAGTTTTCCCCATATTTTGTCTCTTTACAAAGCACACAAGAACAGAAAAATACCTGTTGATCCTGCCATAGAGCCAGCAAACCCTAAAGCCCTTTTACATGGGGGGTCTGATTGGTTCCACCTGTCAGTTTTTCAAGCAGTCGATCGGATGCCCAATGCTAGTCTATGGGCAGCCGTGAGTAAACGGACGGGCGTCCATTTTCACCCGGTTATCCCCAACTCCGGACAGGTCCGGAAAAACGAACAGAACCGGGGTAATCTGATGTAAACAGACACATGTCCATTTACATTCAATTCCCCATGGACCAACATGGGATCCGGTTATTTCAGTCATGGACGGACACAGATGTCACAGCGTATTCCCCTCCTGATCAGCCTGTGTGAAAGGGGCCTTAACTTCCCATTGTTGGCTGACGGCGCTCTTTCTGGTACATAGAAATTCCAAGCAGTGTTGCCCAGTTCTCTCCTGCAGAACTACAGAACCCAGCCTATCCCCACCTCTCTCTGTCCCTCTTTACGTGCATACATTATTTAGAAAAAAAAACAACAATGCTGCTACCTTGACCCCCCAAGAGCCTGGCCAAACACACGGTCTGTTGGAAAAGGTCTCATGGGTGATGTAGTTCTGGGGGGCATGCCTACGTCGATAGGAGATAGTGTAGGAAGTTAAGAGCTCGATGGATTTCTGGAAGGATCCACAGGTATTTTTTTTTCTGTACTTGCTGGGCATATGTGGGGAAATGTGCATGAATAGGTTTTCACTGTATTTTGCCCTGACTTACACTTTATTAATAAGGTACAGGAGAGCAAATCTGAGATAAAAAATATAGGGACTCAAACCAGGAGAAGGAACAAGTTATTTTACCAAATGCGCGCAGTCCAGCAGAAGTAGTGAGGCAATCTGTGAGTTTCAACATGCTTGAGGTAAACATACTGTAGGTTTATGCTCAGACAAAAAAGCCCAACTCTGGTATATTGTAAAAAAAATTGGTCCCCAAGGAGCTCTTTCTGCAATACTAACCTCCTCTCCAGCGCTGTCCCCTGCAGTAACTCCTTTCCACCACAAGATGTCCTCTGTGTTCCAGGTTGAATGAGGCCCAGAGTCATTCAACCCCCTTGCTTTGAGTGCAGGGCATCTTCGGCTTGCCCCCTATACACAAAGCATAATGATGCAGAGGACTGAGCTGATGTCATCAATAAATCAACTGTGATATTTACATATGAATGGGTGGTGCTATTTACATATGAATAAGCTGCAACTCATTCACCCAAAAAAATGTCCAGTGTTTGGGTTTCGCTTGACGAAAAGGTGGCAACCCTGGGGTAGTTGGGTTGTAAAAGCACAGACCTGAAGGACCACTTGGTCTTTTTCTGCCATCAGTCTTCTATGTTTCCATAGATTTCCTTTATATGTTGTCTTGATACTTATAGAATAATTTGCTCAATTACTGAAAATTCACTGGAATTTGGTGTGCAAAAACCTTTCATTCATTTATGAGGCTCCGTGGTGACCAGAGATCAGCTTCCTTGTAGTACATTACCATATAGTACCATTAAATGGCCAACATGCTAAATCTCTGCATAGGCCTTCACAGTATGTAGGTCAGTTTACACACAATGCCCCTGAACAAAGCATCCTTGTGCCCAGGAAGGATGGACATTTTCATGGAGTTGTTACAGCATTGCGTATAAATAAGTCGTATTGTCCATTACTGTCAATTCATGTCACACAGAGGCATCTCAGGCATTTCAACATTTACAGAGACTGGACGTGTTGGTTTCTCTGCAAGTGATGTCACCACCCCGGGCTCATTGACTTTTGACAAGGCTTTCTACATCCCAGGGAATTAGTATCTAGTGCATTGTACAGTGCTGCCAATCTTGCACTGGAAACGTGCTGACAGGAGCAGAGGACAGCGAGACAACCTCATCCTTGTGGTGATGCTCCTTTAATATCTAACCATCAAGATGGAGGTGGGTCCATGACCAAGCTGCATTACTTTAACTGCAATGGAAAAATGTCAGGTCATGATGGTGGTTATGCTGTCTGCCAGGTGTGCCTGGATCACAACACAGCTGACACATACACTGATAGCCATAAGATTATGACCTCCCGCCTTATACTGTGTAGGTCCCCCTTTTGCCGCCAACACAGCCCTGACCTGTCCAGGCATGTCCTTCACAGTATGTAGGTCAGTTTACACACAATGCCCCTGAACAAAGCATCCTTGTGCCCAGGAAGGATGGACATTTTCATGGAGTTGTTACAGCATTGCGTATAAATAAGTCGTATTGTCCATTACTGTCAATTCATGTCACACAGAGGCATCTCAGGCATTTCAACATTTACAGAGACTGGACGTGTTGGTTTCTCTGCAAGTGATGTCACCACCCCGGGCTCATTGACTTTTGACAAGGCTTTCTACATCCCAGGGAATTAGTATCTAGTGCATTGTACAGTGCTGCCAATCTTGCACTGGAAACGTGCTGACAGGAGCAGAGGACAGCGAGACAACCTCATCCTTGTGGTGATGCTCCTTTAATATCTAACCATCAAGATGGAGGTGGGTCCATGACCAAGCTGCATTACTTTAACTGCAATGGAAAAATGTCAGGTCATGATGGTGGTTATGCTGTCTGCCAGGTGTGCCTGGATCACAACACAGCTGACACATACACTGATAGCCATAAGATTATGACCTCCCGCCTTATACTGTGTAGGTCCCCCTTTTGCCGCCAACACAGCCCTGACCTGTCCAGGCATGGACTCCACTAGACCTCTGAAGGTATGCTGTGATATCTGGCAACATTCTTTAAGTCCAGTAAGTTGCAAGGTGGGGCCTCCTTCTTTCCCCATGTGCATCAATGAGCCTTGGCTAACCATTATCCTGTTGCCGGATCATCGGTTTTCCTTCCTTGGACCACTTTTGGTCGGTCCTGACCACTGAAGACCGGGAACATCCCACAACAGCTGCAGTTTTGAATTTGCCCTGATTCTGTTGTCTAGACATCACAATTTGTCTCTTGTCAAAATCTCTCAAATTCTCACACTTGTCCATTTTAGTAGTCAGAATGTTGTGGCTGATCGGTGTAAGTATTTCAAGTTTTATTTTATTTAGCTTTGATATAGAGAAGTATGAGCTTTCCTTGGTTAGGTATATCTGTACGAACGCGTGCAGTGCAGTTTTTATTGCAGTTTTCTTAGACTGCTAAAAGATATTACAAGGAAGTCGGACACGCAGACACGAGCCGGCCACCCTCAGGGCAGCAAATCTCCTGAGCGTAGCAGAGAACACTCTGTATCCTTTGCAAGGTTGACTCTGCTTATCCAGCAAATTAAAAACAATGCAGGAGGGAGGGGAAAGGGGGAGATAGTGAGTGGTGTAGGCAACCTAACCTGGCACTGCTTACCTGGGAGGGAACAGTAGTGATCAGGAGACCCCCACCAGAGTGATCATATGTTCCGAAGGGGTCTCGGCTTGCGGGGGGGCGATCTCCCGTGATACACAGCAGAATCTAATGTAACCAAAATCAGAGGTCTTCTCACCTCTGGTTGGTTGAACTCGATTAACATGTGTCCTTTTTCAGCCTATGTGCTACCTTATTTTTAATTGACTCATTGCCCACTGGATAATCTAGGCAGGGAACTTCACTGATCTTCATCTCCGGCTCCTGATTATACTATAGATCCTCACTAATTAACTCAAGACAGTTGACCACAAAGTGTGTAATTATCTTCAAATTATCTTCTCCTGGTAATACCTTCATTTTGCATGCTAGAGCATTTTCCACCCCTCCGTCTACATGTAACACGCTTCCCTAGGCACACGTGAATGACGGCATAACATTGACCAGGCTCAGTCTATTTTCTCATCCAATAAAGTTGGGTGGTTTGGGGTACAAATTAAAGTCATTGGAGACTTCATATTTGCTTATATATTTCGAGCTTCTATTGGACTGTAGAATCACCCAATCAAAAGCCTGCCTAGATAAAAGGAGAAAGCGGCATGTTATGGGGCTGCAGAGATTCTTGTGACCACGTAACACTGTTCTCTTCTTCAGTTACATAGTATTTGAGGTTGAATAAAGACATAAGTCCATCAAGTCCAACATATTGCGTGTGTGCATTTATGGTTCTGCTGGTGTGTGCGTGTGTACCAGTCCATGTGTGATCTTGTTCTTAGGAGTACTTGTACCCCTGTATGTTATGGTCTCCACGGAAATCGTCCAAGAGTTTCTTGAATGATTCCACACTCTTAGCTGAAATCACTGCCGGTGGCAGCGAGTTCCAGACCTTAACCGCTCTAACTGAAAAGAACCCCTTGCGCCCCTTGTGCTGAAATTTTTTTTCCACCAATTTTAGGTAGTGGCCTCTAGTCTTTGTTATGGGGTTAACCGTGAAGAGTTTGTTAATAATGTTGCTATCCCCGGTAAACATTTTATACATGAAAATCATGTCCCCCCTTAATCTCCTTACTTCCAAATAGAACATATTTCAATTTAGTAGCCTTGTCTCATAGCTCTGGTCGTCCATCCCCTTTATGAGTTTGGTTGCCCCCCGCTGGACTCTTTCCAACTCAAGGACATCTTTTCTGAGGACTGGTGACCAAAACTGGACCGCATACTCCAGATGAGGCCGAACCAGTGGTCTGTAAAGTGGACAAATTATAGACTTGTCCCTGCAATACATTCCCTTCTTAATACAAGACAGGACTCTACTTGCTTTGTTTACAGCAGCCTGGCACTGCGAGTTGGTGTTTCTGTAGTTAACTGTACATGACTATGGGAACAATAGGGACAAAATTTACTTTGCCATTGCTGGCTCTTAGCTTACTATACCCTAAAGGGAACATTTAGAAGATATGTTGTCGCACACCATTCTGCTTCGGAATGTCCTTTTTATTTGTATTCCTTTACCATGACGTGTGAATGCAACGTTTCGGAGCCTCACAGGACCCCTTCGCCAGGCAAAGTGTTGACACTGTGAGGCTGTGAGGGTCCTGTGAGGCTCCGAAACGTTGCATTCACATGTCATGGTAAAGGAATACAAATAAAAAAGACATTCCGAAGCAGAATGGTGTGCGGACAACATATCTTCTAGATCGTACATTGTGGCGCCATCCACCAGTTGCTCCAGCACCCGTTGGATTTTGGGGTACATCGGTACGGTGTGTGAAGGGGATATTACAAAGACCTATCGGGAACATGGCCCTTAAAGCAATCTTGTTGCGAAAAAAAATCCACACGAAAGGCCCCTGCAATAGCATTATACTCACCGCTCATGTGTCCTGCGTTCCCTGTGTTTCAGCTCTGCAGCAGCCATAATACTCTTTGGCATTGGACACTTTAAGGAGTGTTGCGTGGCTGTGCCTCACAGTCCTGCATTGTTCCATCCTTTGACTCCTATGTCACTGCTAGGTCCTGTAGTGTCAGGTTCACTAAAGCTAAAACAGGTTCACTTAATGGTCCTCCACCATAGCTGCACATGCTAATCTTCTTTTCAAGCCAAAAGAGGGGATTCGGGACTGAGGACACTCTCCACCCCAAGTAATAGCACTGATTGCCTAAGCAGCCAATCACCTAGCACCAGTGCTGTCATGTGGTAGAAAGGGGAAGGAGTCTCCATACCTGGAAGTATCGGGTAATTCTCTTTGCTCCCAATGAGCTAATGGGCAATGGGGAAGAGGGTGGCGAGCAAAGGGAAGGCAAGTATGTGAAGCTGGAGAGGGGAGGAGGCAGGTAAGTGAACCTGCTGTGAGCAAAGGCTCCCTGTAACAAGTCTAAAAATACAGGCGTGTGCGCTCAGCAGTCCAGGAAGCAGAATATATATATGTATCAACCATAAGAAAAATAGGCCTTTCTTAGGGATGGAAGAGCTGACACTTCTTTTGGTGATGAATGAACCTTATATGTCCTATTTGCATTCTCCAGTGAATGTTGTGTCTTTGACGCTTTCATTCACCAGAAAGGTCTGAAGTCTCTGAAGCCCAATTGTACAGGCAATGAGATGGGGGAAACCAAACCTAGAGGACCTTCATGATGACCACACATGGTTCCCAGATTGTACATATTCTGCAGTAATAGAATATAGCAGTGCAGATGTGTTTGTGATAACAAAGACATGGGGTGACTTAACCAGTTCCAGAGTCATATGGTCTCTCAAAGGGCTGCTAGAGACTCTAGGCCCTGGGAAACCCCTTATTGTCTGTATTTTGCTTCAGGAAGAACCTCTAGAATAATAATAGAAGACATGGAGTGTCAGCAGTTGCCAATGTTTCCAGGGCCAGTGAGATATAATAAGCTTTCCAAACCAGTGCCTGGTCTTCTCTCTAAACCAGCACTGGACTTTCCATAGAGATGCTGCTGCTTTACATCACTGCAAGATCGATAGAAAACACAGCCTACGCTACTTCAGTTTTCATCACTCCTTGTTTATTCTTTAAAGAATAACTGTACTTTTGGTATACTCCTAAGGGATGAATGGACTTTTAGGAATAAATACCTTTTCATCAATGGTGGACGGCCTTTCAATAGAGATGATTGGACTTTTAAGGATTGATTGAGTTTTTATTGACGGTGGACAGACATTCTAAGGGATGATTGGACTTTTAAGACTACATGGAGTTTGTATCAATGGTGGACGGCCTTTCTATAGGGATGAATGGACTTTTAGGGATAAATAGACTTTTCATCAATGGTGGACAATCTTTCAATAGGAATGATGGGACTTTTAAGACTATATGGAGTTTTTAATCGAAGGTGGATGGCCTTTCTATAAGGATGAATGGACTTTTAGGAATAAATAGTCTTTTGATCAATGGTGGACAGCCTTTCTAAGTGATGAATGGACTTTTAAGACTATATGGAGTTTTAATCAATGGTGGACAGTCTTTCTATAGGGGTGAGTGGACTTTTAGGGATTAATGGACTTTTCATTGATGTTGAACATCCTTTTTTATAGGGATGAATGAAACTGGGGTGCACAAGAACAGCCTGGCCAGAAGACTTTCGGGGAAGAGGCTCCAGCAGGCTGCACGGTGAAGAAGTCGGAGGAGCCGAGACATGTAAGTGTAACACATGGAAGGTATGTGCTAAGGAACTGTACTAGATCGAAAGCAGATTTAAACCGCATAAGGAGCATCCCTGTATTTGTCATCTGCTCCCCCCTGACTAAAACAGAAAAAGGTGTTAACCGGCAGGAACAGAACTGCAACATTATAGTAGAAAGAAACATTCATGATTCTGTTCGTATGGACAAAGGGGCAAAAAAAAAAAAAGATGGGATGCATGGTGCTGCAGTTACCTTCCTGCTTTCAAAAAGAATGCTTTAAAAATGGATCAAAGACTATAGTACACGTCGCCCATGCAAAGAGCATTGTGTATAATGCAGTAATCAACTGCAGCCAGTTACAATTCATTTCTCATTGATCCGGCCTCATGTAAATGATAACTAGCACATGTGATAGGTATGTTCCAGGTACTATTACCTAACTACTCACTGCCTTCCATGTGGTAAAGTAGCATTTACATATCTGTATGACTGAATGGCCACAGCCTGAAATTCTTGATCACATTGCACAGTTTACTCTACCCATAGTTCACCTGGATTTTCAGGTTCATCCGCATACTTCTCTTGTTAATTACAATAGCATTTGTAGGATGTCGGTCAGTCTGGATTAACTCCTCAGACGCCACAGAAACTACAGTTATAGAAAACCACTCATTGCAAAGGAAGCAGAATTCCTGGTCGGTGTCACTGCTGGGCTGGTTACTCTTGAAATACCTGCAGCTTTGTACACGCTTCCTGGATAGGTTCTATACAATAAGAGGGACGTGTCACCGCTGAGAGAGTGGAAACAATTCAGAGCATTTGGCCAATTATCCTCAAAGCCATGGATCCCTATAAACTTTCACCTTGCTAGGAATCTGCGGCGGAGAATGGCGGTCACAAGAACAATGCATTCTTCGGTTCGCGTTAAGTAGTTAAATCAGAGCAAGCATGCAATATATTTTTTAGGTTAGGTCCGTGAGTGATAAGTAAGGTGTCATTGCTGGTATTCATTGCCTCTCCCAGTACCAAGATCACAGTACTCCCAGAGGTGTCCTGTGGCGGGGTGACACCCGGTGCCGGTTCCGCGTGACACCCCGCGTACGCGTGTGATGACGTCACGTGCGGTACCGCTGTTACCTGCCGGCGGCCATCTTGGAGATAGATGCCGGCAGAGAGAGGAGGGGACGTCACCCAGCGGGATAAGGAATGCCGTCGGGTCCCCTCCTCTCTCGAGCAACTGTCGGGCTCTCTGTCCTTGACCGAGTGCCCGACTTTTCAGAGGGGGGTGACACCAAAATGACAGTCAGTCATTTTGGTGTCACCCCTTCAGTGGTGTCACCCGGGTGGGGGCCGTACCCCCCTTGTGACGCCACTGAGTACTCCCCCAGCACTCATTTGCTTTTCTCTACAGAAGGATGGTACCATCTTTGTTCCGGTTATCATCTATTATCACCATCTACTTCCAGGACTGAGAGAGAAGACCCAATCATGTCAATTCTGCCTTGTGACTTTCTATGAGGTTCAATTAAGCTTTATTCACTGGTGGAAGTGTTAAAGTGGACCACTCAGTAACTTTACTAATCATTTCCTGACATGTCACAATATACAACAATAGAATATTTTTTTTTCCCTAAAAGCTTTGCTCATTAAAAAGCCACCTCCATTGACTTTGCCAAGGCTGACATGATGTCATCGGTCTTCTGCAGGCAGGAGGAGGCATTCCTCAGTCTCCTCTCCCCCCAGTGAATAGTATTGCTCTGGTTAATGTCAGAATGGTGAAGTCTCTTGTCACAGAGCCACCAGCTCAACATAACCTATTAGTACTTGCCCAGGGGGCAAATGCTCCCCAGCCCAGTTCTCCCCTGATCCCCCCTTGGATGTCTGAGTGTTTCTGATCTATCCTCTAATGTTTCCAAGCTGCACATAGTACTCTCCATAATATCAAATACATTTAAACAATCCCAGAATGGTGAGAAACAAAGAGAGAGAGAGAGCAACCTACCAATTGGCATTCATCGGACAATCATTTCACCCAACGTATGGATTCCTTTAATCCCAAAACATTTTTTGAAGCAGGTCTGAGGATTCTGCTCTGAAGTACATATATATAAGGCAGAGGTGAAAGGACTGTGGTTGTAGCTTATCGGCGTGTCCTGTATCATTTAGGAATACCAGGTAATAAGGGATCTTTAAGATTTTGTTGACTGAAACGCCTCTAGTGCCGTAAGTTAAATATTTACCTTACAGAGCACACACCTAGGATTTTCCTTCTCAGCCTACATGAGAAATTATTTCTCTTTTCTCAGGACTCGCCATACCACACAGGTAAAACGCCCCTTGCTGGGATCATGTCAGACTGATTCATTGGACCCCTTTCAGATGGGCGGTCTGATTAGGCCTGCCAGTCTGCTTTTCAAGTGGATCTTACTGGAAGCCTATACGTTAGTCTATGGGCAGCCGTATCTAAACAACGTGTGTCCGTTTACATCAGATTCCCCCCGACTCCGTCTAGGTCCGGAAAACACAATGGAACAGACTTCTGTTTTGGTGGACCCGATTGAGACGGATCGGGGGAATCTCATGTAAATGGCAACGTGTCTGCTTACATCCGACTCCCCATAGACCTAACATGAGTCTGGTAAGTTAATTTTTTTCCTACATGGAGGAAATAACTCAGCAATCACAGATGATACAGCGGTGACCCAGGTCCCCTGCTGATCGCAACTGACAGTGTCCGTGTGAAAGGGACCTTGAGAAGTCCGTTTACATCCAGTCCCCTCCCCAGACTCCGGCCTGAGTTCTGTTTTGCCAGACCTGATCGTGCCAAATTGGGGGTAATCTGATGTAAACAGACACATGTCCATTTACATCCGACTCCCCATAGACCGACATGGATCCGGCAGTTTTAGTTCTTTTCTCCATCACAAGTTGGAGGAGAAAACTGGGCGGACATGGATGTCACATCAGTGGCATCAGATCCATACTGCTTCGATGAGGATGGTATCCGTGCACAAATCTCTTCCTGATCAGTTAATTCCTAAAGATATACTTAATTGTTGGTCCACTTTATGCTTATCCTTGCAGTCCAGACTGTACGTTTTACTACGCATTTTAGACTTAAAGGAGAACTATGGGGTCAGGGCTTTTCCCCATAGTTCTCCTAAGGGTAACGGGAGGACACAAACTAGCGCCCCACCCGTCACCCAAAGCTCAGTATACCGCGAGCTACAGCTCGTGGTATACTTAGACGCCGCAGCTGAAACGGATCCCGACAATTATGTCTGGATACACCCAGCTGCGTGAGTGACAGCTGGCTCTGCCTATCTAAAGGCAGAGCCAGCTGTACCCGCCCCCTCCCCCATCCGTTTCACCAGTCAGCGCTGGAGGATCGGACAAGGGAGGGGGGAATCCAGTCCCTCCCCTGTCACGGCTCTCTGCAGTGACAGGATCGAGAAGTGAGCGAGCGCCGGTATGTGTTCGCTCACTTCCCGATCTACTGAGCCGGCCTGTGACAGTCTCATTGTCACAGGTCGGCTAGAACTATGAGGTGAGTGAAAAGCACTCACCTCATAGTTCTCCTTTAAAATACAATTTAGGCACATTATCATTTCCAGATTCAGCACAAGCAGATTCTACAAGCAGATCTAGGCCCAAGACCCCCAAAAAGTTAGCATTTACATCCAATTATATGCTATATATATATATATATATAAAAAATCGCTCACGCATACAGTATTAAGACATCGGCTGATCACCTATACACATACACTGGCTGTGTACAATAAAAGGGCATTTCCTTTTATTAAAAATGTAAACATCTCCTAATTTTTTTTTTTACAACAGTAGAGGGCAAAATATCCAGAGTGCTAAAACCTTCATGGCCGGTATGCCCAGATATATACATCGATCTGTGTTCCCGTGACCTTTGCTTGGCTCCCCCCCTCAGTCCATCATGTACAGTCCCAGACACAAAACACGTAGAACGGGTCCAGTAGCATCATGCAGAGCACTTGAGGGAAAAAAAACAAAAAAAAACCATGCAGAGCAATGCTTTGCAGAGCCCTCAGAACGGGCCGTGGTACGGGCACGTTCAGATAATCTTTGGCACTTGATGGCAAATTAATACCTATCTTGGCCCCAGGAAACACCCATCTACGTGACCATGTGATGTCCTGTGATATCAGGCAGTGATATTGTGTTGCTATTCCCTTGTTTTTTAAATTACACCCCATGTAAGGCTGGGATATAAATGATCTGCAACAATGAATAAGAATGGGCATGTGTATGTAACAGTGTCTAGTTTTGTCTCTCACATACTCAGCTGGGAATGTAATAGGAAAGGCCACCCTGTCTCCGGGTATTACACAGTTTAGGGGTGTCCGTCCCAATCGGGCAGTTATTTTTGCTGACTGCTGAGCATTGAATATGATTAGAGACATCTCTGTGACCTAGCTGGGTGCTTTCTGTAAAACGGGGCTGCAGACTAACATGAGCAGTTATTCTGCTCCTTTGGAGAAGAGTCGGAAAGGTGTGTGGTACCACTAGCTGGCCCCGGTCCGTTCTCCAGGCTTTCATTCATCTTCTCGCAGATGATGTCCACCAGACGCTCAAAGACTTGCTTCACGTTGATGTTCTCTTTTGCGCTGGCCTCAAAAAACTCGAACCCTGAGGAAAAAGCAAAACGGTGCCTGTTATGTGTTGTAATAATGGGCTACGTTGTAGACAAGGGTTTGAAGGTGAAGCTGTCTATGTTGCCTTATGGCCATTTAGCAGATTGTACTTGACAACTGACTTGACTGATGGATTAGTCGATTACGTCCCTCTGTTAGAAAACCCCAATAAACACACAGACTGTGCGCGACATGGATTTAAATGGCCACAGCAGTCCTTTTATTAAGTAATAAACAAAGTAATAAACAAAATTATATACAAATAAATACTCTTAACGACTGTTGGATCTGAGAAGGGGTCTTTGAGCATCTAACAGCCCAAATAAGGCCTCTCCTAAAACTCTTCCCATGTCCGCAGCCGCACCCCAACCGGCTCAAGGACAGTTACTGCTCCCAAGTTCCAAGGGGCCAAATACAAATACTGACACCAACAGGGGGAAGCACCCATACTAGCTGATGGCCCCCCATTTGTGTACCTGACTCAGAGTTTCAGACCCCCCAATGACCCCCTAACCCACCAAGCTGCCGTGACATAAAAAAGACCTCAGAAACCACAACATTCAGGGAGGGCGGTCGGGACAACCTGCTTCCTACGTCGACTTTCTGGAAAGAACGCCCCACAGCCCTTGCAGTTCCAACCCATGCGGCTCCTCCCGGACACCCGACCCCAACGTCCAATCAGGTAAATACAGCTAATTCCCATTTTATTTTAACCCCTTCTACAGGGACTATTCCTCACCCCAGTCATGCAGCCCCTCCGCTCAGTCTCTATGGGTCGGTCTTTAAAAAAAAAAAAAACCCATCAGAATTAATTTCCATAACCTCTCAAATGTATTTTTAAAAAATTAGCTGCTGTGAGATTTTAGTGAAGATCCCCAGGCCTTCCCTGTAGGCTGTGCGGTACTACCACATGCTGCTTCTGTCTTTTCTAGGTCAGAAGACTACTTTTCCCAGGCAGAGCAAATCCCACACATCACTTACCAAGTTCCTCAGCCAACCTTCGTCCATCTTCAGCTGGGATTACTCGCTCGTCTTCCAAGTCACACTTGTTCCCAACCAGCAGGACCTGTGCGTTGTCCCAGGAGTATGTCTTGATTTGTGTTGCCCTATCAGGTAAAGAGACAGAAACCTAAAATGAGTGAACCCAATCAGATCCTGTGAAGATCAGATAGTCACCAGTACACACACAATGTATCATTGATCCTGGTTCATTGTACTGAATAAACATCATAATTCGCCATATATAGGCAACATTTTGAGGCCACGCAGGGTTCCTACCTGGTCACTATGTCGCGCTGAGGAAAGGACCTTGCGCAGTCCTGAAACATTGCATATACAGTGGTACCTCGGTTCACGAACGCTTCTGTTCGCGAACAGTTCGGTTCGCGAACAGGAAGTTTGGCAAAATGTTGCTTCCATTCGCGAACTCCGCTTCGGGTGACTAACACAACCGCAGCCATTTTCCCTGCTCTGACACATGGTCATGGCTTCCTCTAGTCGAGATCACGGTCTGATCACAGTTTGCGGCCAGAATCGCCGAACGAATTAAGTTCGTGAACCGAGGTACCACTGTATATGACAAATGGTGATGTTTATTCAATAAAATGAAACAGGATCAATGATACATTGAGTGTGTGCTGGTGACTATCTGATCTTCATTAGAGTTCCACACGGCACCATCCATGTCATCACTACGAGCACCACCATCTTGCAAGGTCACACCGCTCTATGGAGTGCAGGTGACAGGATCCTGGACAGGATCCTAGATATTAAAGGAAAAGTGTACTTTATATTAACTACCTCCCGGCCAGCCGCTGTGTATACACGGCCTGCCGGGAGCTTCTTGGATGTAACTGGGCGTGTATACACGTCCTGTTACATCCGCCCGCTCGGGCACGGCGCGCGGCGCGCGCGAGCGGGAAATCCCCGCTATTTGAAAAGAGGCAGCGATGCCCGTTAATATACAAGCGATCC